>NC_069502.1:203524814-203592314 GCF_027579735.1 Bombina bombina | reverse complement strand
GGCCTTTGCTAGCTGAGGCCAAGCCTTGAGAGCATTGAATATCGCTCTCAGTTCCAGAATATTTATCGGTAGAAGAGATTCTTCCCGAGACCAAAGACCCTGAGCTTTCAGGGGTCCCCAGACCGCGCCCCAGCCCATCAGACTGGCGTCGGTCGTGACAATGACCCACTCTGGTCTGCTGAAGGTCATCCCTTGTGACAGGTTATCCAGGGACAGCCACCAACGGAGTGAGTCTCTGGTCCTCTGATTTACTTGAAGTGTTTGACAAGAGTTTAGAAGTTTTGTTTTTCTGGCCTCTGTCAGAAAAATCCTCATTTCTAAGGAGTCTATTATTGTTCCCAAGAAGGGAACCCTTGTTGACGGAGATAGAGAACTCTTTTCTACGTTCACTTTCCATCCGTGAGATCTGAGAAAGGCCAGGACTATGTCCGTGTGAGCCTTTGCTTGAGGAAGGGACGACGCTTGAATCAGAATGTCGTCCCAGTAAGGTACTACTGCAATGCCCCTTGGTCTTAGTACCGCTAGAAGGGACCCTAGTACCTTTGTGAAAATCCTTGGAGCAGTGGCTAATCCGAAAGGAAGTGCCACGAACTGGTAATGCTTGTCCAGGAATGCGAACCTTAGGTACCGATGATGTTCCTTGTGGATAGGAATATGTAGATACGCATCCTTTAAATCCACTGTGGTCATGAATTGACCTTCCTGGATGGAAGGAAGAATTGTTTGAATAGTTTCCATTTTGAACGATGGAACCTTGAGAAACTTGTTTAGGATCTTGAGATCCAAGATTGGTCTGAACGTTCCCTCTTTTTTGGGAACTACGAACAGATTGGAGTAGAACCCCATCCCTTGTTCTCCTAATGGAACAGGATGAATCACTCCCATTTTTAACAGGTCTTCTACACAATGTAAGAATGCCTGTCTCTTCATGTGGTCTGAAGACAATTGAGACCTGTGGAACCTCCCCCTTGGGGGAAGCCCCGTGAATTCCAGAAGATAACCTTGGGAGACTATTTCTAGTGCCCAAGGATCCAGAACATCTCTTGCCCAAGCCTGAGCGAAGAGAGAGAGTCTGCCCCCCACCAGATCCGGTCCCGGATCGGGGGCCAACATTTCATGCTGTCTTGGTAGCAGTGGCAGGTTTCTTGGCCTGCTTTCCCTTGTTCCAGCCTTGCATTGGTCTCCAGGCTGGCTTGGCTTGAGAAGTATTACCCTCTTGCGTAGAGGACGTAGCACTTGGGGCTGGTCCGTTTCTACGAAAGGGACGAAAATTAGGTTTATTTTTGGCCTTGAAAGACCTATCCTGAGGAAGGGCGTGGCCCTTACCCCCAGTGATATCAGAAATAATCTCTTTCAAGTCAGGGCCAAACAGCGTTTTCCCCTTGAAAGGAATGTTAAGCAATTTGTTCTTGGAAGACGCATCCGCTGACCCAGATTTCAGCCAAAGCGCTCTGCGCGCCACAATAGCAAACCCAGAATTTTTTGCCGCTAACCTAGCCAATTGCAAAGTGGCGTCTAGGGTGAAAGAATTAGCCAATTTGAGAGCACGGATTCTGTCCATAATCTCCTCTAAGGAGGAGAATCACTATCGATCGCCTTTTCTAGCTCATTGAACCAGAAACACGCGGCTGTAGTGACAGGGACAATGCATGAAATTGGTTGTAGAAGGTAACCTTGCTGAACAAACATCTTTTTAAGCAAACCTTCTAATTTTTTTATCCATAGGATCTTTGAAAGCACAACTATCTTCTATGGGTATAGTGGTGCGTTTGTTTAAAGTAGAAACCGCCCCCTCGACCTTGGGGACTGTCTGCCATAAGTCCTTTCTGGGGTCGACCATGGGAAACAATTTTTAAAATATGGGGGGAGGGACGAAAGGTATACCGGGCCTTTCCCATTCTTTATTTACAATGTCCGCCACCCGCTTGGGTATAGGAAAAGCTTCTGGGGGCCCCGGGACCTCTAGGAACTTGTCCATTTTACATAGTTCCTCTGGGATGATCAAATTCTCACAATCATCCAGAGTGGATAACACCTCCTTAAGCAGAGCGCGGAGATGTTCCAACTTAAATTTAAATGTAATCACATCGGGTTCAGCTTGTTGAGAAATTTTCCCTGCATCTGAAATTTCTCCCTCAGACAAAACCTCCCTGGCCCCCTCAGACTGGTGTAGGGGCATATCAGAACCATTATCATCAGCGTCCTCATGCTCTTCAGTATCTAAAACAGAGCAGTCGCGCTTACGCTGATAAGTGGGCATTTTGGCTAAAATGTTTTTGATAGAATTATCCATTACAGCCGTTAATTGTTGCATAGTAAGGAGTATTGGCGCGCTAGATGTACTAGGGGCCTCCTGAGTGGGCAAGACTGGTGTAGACGAAGGAGGGAATGATGCAGTACCATGCTTACTCCCCTCACTTGAGGAATCATCTTGGGCATCATTTTCAGTGTCACATAAATCACATCTATTTAAATGAGAAGGAACCTTGGCTTCCCCACATTCAGAACACAGTCTATCTGGTAGTTCAGACATGTTAAACAGGCATAAACTTGATAACAAAGTACAAAAAACGTTTTAAAATAAAACCGTTACTGTCACTTTAAATTTTAAACTGAACACACTTTATTACTGCAATTGCGAAAAAGTATGAAGGAATTGTTCAAAATTCACCAAAATTTCACCACAGTGTCTTAAAGCCTTAAAAGTATTGCACACCAAATTTGGAAGCTTTAACCCTTAAAATAACGGAACCGGAGCCGTTTTTATCTTTAACCCCTTTACAGTCCCTGGTATCTGCTTTGCTGAGACCCAACCAAGCCCAAAGGGGAATACGATACCAAATGACGCCTTCAGAAAGTCTTTTTTATGTATCAGAGCTCCTCACACATGCGACTGCATGTCATGCTTCTCAAAAACAAGTGCGCAATACCGGCGCGAAAATGAGGCTCTGTCTATGATTAGGGAAAGCCCCTAGAGAATAAGGTGTCTAAAACAGTGCCTGCCGATATTATTTTACAAAAATACCCAGATTAAATGATTCCTCAAGGCTAAATATGTTTATATATGAATCGATTTAGCCCAGAAAATGTCTACAGTCTTAACAAGCCCTTGTGAAGCCCTTATTTACTCTGTAATAAAAATGGCTTACCGGATCCCATAGGGAAAATGACAGCTTCCAGCATTACATCGTCTTGTTAGAATGTGTCATACCTCAAGCAGCAAAAGTCTGCTCACTGTTCCCCCAACTGAAGTTAATTCCTCTCAACAGTCCTGTGTGGAACAGCCATCGATTTTAGTAACGGTTGCTAAAATCATTTTCCTCTTACAAACAGAAATCTTCATCTCTTTTCTGTTTCAGAGTAAATAGTACATACCAGCACTATTTTAAAATAACAAACTCTTGATTGAATAATAAAAACTACAGTTAAACACTAAAAAACTCTAAGCCATCTCCGTGGAGATGTTGCCTGTACAACGGCAAAGAGAATGACTGGGGTAGGCGGAGCCTAGGAGGGATCATGTGACCAGCTTTGCTGGGCTCTTTGCCATTTCCTGTTGGGGAAGAGAATATCCCACAAGTAAGGATGACGCCGTGGACCGGACACACCTATGTTGGAGAAATCATGTTTTTCTTGAAGGATGCAGAATTCTTCCTGTATCACTGCTTGAAGAAGGTGTCTTCCAGAAACTGGCAGTAGGACTGGGAGTTGAGCTTGACTCCATCCTCAACCCGAAAAGGCCCCACAAGCTCATCTTTGATGATACCAGCCCAAACCAGTACTCCACCTCCACCTTGCTGGCTTCTGAGTCGGACTGGAGCTCTCTGCCCTTTACCAATCCAGCCACGGGCCCATCCATCTGGCCCATCAAGACTCACTCTCATTACATCAGTCCATAAAACCTTAGAAAAATCAGTCTTGAGATATTTCTTGGCCCAGTCTTGACGTTTCAGCTTGTGTGTCTTGTTCAGTGGTGGTCATCTTTCAGCCTTTCTTACCTTGGCCATGTCTCTGAGTATTGCACACCTTGTGCTTTTGGGCACTCCAATGATGTTGCAGCTCTGAAATATGGCCAAACTGGTGGCAAGTGGCATCTTGGCAGCTGCACGCTTGACTTTTCTCAGTTCATAGGCAGTTATTTTGCGCCTTGGCTTTTCCACACGCTTCTTGCGACCCTGTTGACTATTTTGAATGAAACGCTTGATTGTTCGATGATCACGCTTCAGAAGCTTTGCAATTTTAAGAGTGCTGCATCCCTCTGCAAGATATCTCACTATTTTTTACTTTTCTGAGCCTGTCAAGTCCTTCTTTTGACCCATTTTGCCAAAGGAAAGGAAGTTGCCTAATAATTATGCACACCTGATATAGGGTGTTGATGTCATTAGACCACACCCCTTCTCATTACTGAGATGCACATCACCTAATATGCTTAATTGGTAGTAGGCTTTTGAGCCTATACAGCTTGGAGTAAGACAACATGCATAAAGAGGATGATGTGGTCAAAATACTAATTTGCCTAATAATTCTGCACTCCCTGTATATATATATATTATATATACACATACATACACACACATTAAAGGGACAGTCAACACCAGAATTTTTGTTGTTTAAAAAGGTAGATAATCCCTTTATTACCCATTCCCCAGTTTTGCATAACCAACACGGTTATAACACACGTTTTACTTCTGTAATTACCTTGTATCTATGCCTCTGCAAACTACCCCCTTATTTCAATTATTTTGACAGACTTGCATTTCAGCCAATCAGAGCTCACTTCTAGAAGCATCACGTGCGTAAGCTCAATGTTATCTATATGAAACACATGAACTGACGCCCTCTAGTGGTGAAAAACTGTCAAAATGCTTTCAGATTAGATTCGGCCTTCAAGGTCTAAGAAATTAGCATATGAACCTCCTGGGTTTAGCTTTCAATTAAGAATACCAAGAGAACAAATCAAATTGGGGATAAAAGTAAATTGGAAAGATGTTTAAAATTACACACCCTATTTAAATCACGAAAGTCTTTTTTTTTTTTTTTTTTTTTACTTGACTGTCTCTTTAACATTATAAGAGATATACATATACATATATATATATATATATATATATATATATATATATATATATATATATATATATATATATATATATATATATATATAAAATCACTGCACTAACCCTAGCTAAGCTTAAAAGCTGTATGAACAGCCATGCTTTAGCGTTAAGGGAATCTGCTGAAAAGCAAACTTGAAGTAAAAAGGTGTGTCATTGTGACCCTAATTTGCATATCTTACCCAGAATCCTTTGCTGCATTGGAAACAATATATTTCAGAGGTTTTCTGTGGGGAAAACAAGCCTTCTGGCCTGTCTAGATTTGTTAATGAGCTACACAATGAGTTATTTTCTCTATATTTTGTGCGTAGTGAAGGATTTTAAACTCACCTTTTACCGCTACCTAATTTTAAATGTTGTTTGTTATATATATATATATATATATATATATATATATACTGTATATATAATATACATTAATAATAAATTACATTGTTTTATATGTGAAGAACATAGGAATGTAAAATATGCGTAATGCACATTGGGGTTCGCAATTTATTATTATCGGTAATTTGTAGAGCGCCAACAGATTCCGCAGTGCTATTTAGGTCTAACTCGGCCGGGTTTGGGCATATGAAAAATTGCTAACTTCAATGCGCATTGAAATATTTTATATATATATAAATATAATAAATACAAAATAAACAGGGTAAAAAAATTGATATTTTATATGGATTATTTGATATATTCTACAGTATGTATAATAATATTTAATATTTTTTATTAATATTTTTTAATATTTAATAGTTCAATAACGCGCATTGAAGTTAGCAATTCTTCATGTGCGCTAACCCGTTTGCTTTAGATCTAAATCGCAAACCCCAATGTGCATATTTTACATTCCTATGTACTTTAGAAAATAATGTACTTTCTATTATTAAATAAATATATAATAATAATAATAATGTAAAATAGATATCTATTACATTGTCCTGTAAGTAAAGAAAACTAGAATATTAAATATGTACAGTAAATATACAGGAAAACACATAAATACATACGTACACACATCTTTACTTATATATGCATACATACACATATTTAGACATGTCTATGTAGATCTTTGTAGAAAGGATAGTGGCACTCCGGCTACCTTCAGCTTACACAGCTCACTTTCAGGCATAAGTATAGTCCAGTGAAAAAGAAGTCACTCACAGGGTCTTGCTTCAGGTAAATACAAATAGTATTTTATTTAACGTTTCGGGTATTACCCCATTTTAAAAAATAACAATCAATAGTGAACTCACCCCCTTAATATCCCTGCACGGCAAACACTTGTGTGGCATTCACTCTGCCTCCCGGAAATTACCCAACATCACGTGACGCTTACGTCACGCGAGTAGTCATGGCAACCGGATGCTCAGACATAAATACAAATAGTATTTTATTTAACGTTTCAGGTATTACCCCATTTTCAAAAATAAGCATAACAATCAATAGTGAACTCACCCCCTTAATATCCCTGCATGGCAAACATTTGTGCGGCACTCACTCTGCCTCCCGGAAATTACCTGACTTCACGTGATGCTTACGTCACGCAAGTGGTCATGGCAACCGGATGCTCAGACATGAGCGCCGTGTGCAAACATAAAAACATAGGTAAAACATGTTGGCAGGAGCCGTAGCATGTACACATAATATTATTATCACACAGTTGCTTTGGGCGGACATCTTGCTTCCCCACTGGGAGCTAATTCTAGCTGGCGTTATAAATCACAGTATCTTTAATTGTGGATACAATAAGTAACATATTATAATAAAGAGCTATGCCATAAGGAACACCCATATTAAAGCAGCGGTCAAATGACAAAAAAAAAAAAAAAAAATTATATATAGAATACAAAATACATGATATGTCCTGCATTGTAAATATAGGTAAATACCATAATATAGTAGGGATATTTAAGATAACCCCTGATGGCATAGACAAGGGAATATAGAGTGGCATGTAAGTGCATGGTAAGGCATCTATGGCACAACAGATAAGTGTCAAGGTATAGATAGTGTCATAAGTACTAACGTAATTTTTGGGGAACTACAGAGATGTAGTGTAATGTGTCAGATCACATCTGTTAATCCTATAGTGCATTACCAAGTATGTGTAAACAACTATTCAGTACATACTGAAATGTTACAAAAGTTACCAACTATGATAGAATGTGTAACAAATGTGGGAAGAAAAACCACAGGTAGCTATATCTATCTAAAGACAGCAATGCCAGTCAAGATGGACATTGAGCCCCCTAGGGGTCATGGTCCCTACGTTAAAAATCCACCATGCCTCTCTCTGCAGGAGGATTTTGGCCCTATCACCCCCCCCCCCCCCGATTCAATGGGGGGAAATGGTCAATGATGATATTATTGAGATCTGTAGTTTTGTGTCTGGCTTCATCAAAATGCTGGGCCACAGGTTGGTCAGATGATCCTTTCTCAATTGCTGCATGTATAGCAAACCGATGGGTCGCCATCCTGGTTCTCAGGTCGTCCATCGTCTTGCCTACGTAAAACATTCCGCATACACAATGCAGAAGGTAAACGATGTACTTCGTGGGGCAAGTCACTCTGTGCCTTATTTTGAATTTTCTTGTAGAGTATGGGTGGCTGAAAAAATTGCCTGTGGTTAGGCCCCCACAGGTCGAAAGCACCCGGCTTAGTTTTAAGTCGGGTGTCTTTGCTGTAGCCTCCTCTGGGGTCTGTTTTGATCAGTTGATCTCTGAGTGAGGCCCCTCTTCAGTATCCGATCCTTGGTGGTAACATTTTCTTGAATGGTAGATCCCTATCCCTAGTTAGCAGGTTCCAATTCTTCATCAGAGTCCCTACAATTCCTTCTTTGCCCTTAGTGTAGGTAGTTTGTTAATGTGAGTTAATCCTCCACTACGTTATTCTTTGGGCTGTATAGTAGTTCATCCTGTGTTGCTTTTGCAGCCACTTCTCTGCTTGCCTTCAAGATTTTCTTGTGGTATCCCCTCTTCCGGAATTTGGTTTCCATCTCTGTCATCTGTAGATCCCTGAGTTCCTCAATAGTATTGTTCCTGGCTACTCTCTTAAATTGGAATATTGGGCGTGCCCTCTTCAGGCTAGGCGGATGACAGCTTGAAGCACATAAAGATGGAATTCTTGTCGGTTGGTTTACTATAGAGTGTGGTATTCAGGGTATCGCCTTTTTGAAAATTCTTATATCCAGGAAATCTACAGTGTCCTTGTCATACGTTATTTTAAACTTGACAGTAGGGTGTACTTTGTTCAGTTACTCAAACCAGTTCTGTAATTCCTCCTCAGTTCCCATCCACACATTTCAGTATGTACTGCATAGTTGGTTACACATACTTGGTAATACACTTTAGGATTAACAGATGTGATCTGTTAGTTCGCCAAAAATTACGTTAGTACTTATGACACTATCTATACCTTGACACTTATCTACATGCCATTCTATATTCCCTTGTCTATGCCGTCAGGGGTAGTAATGAGGAATTGTTATCTTAAATATCACCACTATATTATGGTATTTAACTACGTTTACAATGCAGAACATATCATGTATTTTGTATTCTATATATAATTTTTTTTTGTCATTTCACCGCTGTATTAATATGGGTGTTCCTTATGGCATAGCTCTTTATTATAATATGTTACCTATTGTATCCGCAATTAAATACACTGTGATTTACAACGCCAGCTAGAATTATCTCCCAGTGGGGAAGCAAGCTGTCCGTCAAAAGCAACTCTGTGATAATAATATTATGTGTACATGCCACGTCTCCTGCCAACATGTTTTACCTATGTTTTTATGTTTGCACACGGCGCTCATGTCTGAGCGTCCGGTTGCCTTGACCACTCGCGTGACGTAAGCATCACGTGAAGTCAGGTGACTTCCGGGAGGCAGAGTGAGCGCCGCACAAATGTTTGCCATGCAGGGATATTAAGGGGGTGAGTTCACTATTGATTGTTATGCTTATTTTTGAAAATGGGGTAATACCTGAAAAGTTAAATAAAATACAATTTGTATTTACCTGAAGCAAGACCCTGGGAGTGACTTCTTTTCCACTGGAATATATATATATATATATATATATATATATATATACATACATATTTAATACATACATACATACATACATACATACATATATATATATATATATATATATATATATATATACACACACACATGCATATATACATACACACACACACACAAATGGCTTGCACTCGCTGGACTTTTAAAAAAAACGTGCATTTTTTTTAAAAAAATTTAAGTCCAGCGAGTGCAAGCCATTTGTTTACTTATACTGTTTCTCCTGCATGCACCATGGCAAGCTGACCGTGATGTGCAAGTGCTCTCCAGTTGCTATTATTAATATATATATATATATATATATATATATATATATATATATATATATATATACACATATACACACACACGCACACACACACAGTCATATGCAAACGTTTAGGCACCCCTGACAATTTCCATGATTTTTATTTGTAAATAATTAGGTGTTTGTATCAGCAATTTCAAACACCTTCTGCCATCTATATTTGAGCCCTTAAAATGTTTTATTTGTAAATAATTAGGTGTTTGGATCAGCAATTTCATTTTGATCTATCAAATAACTGAAGGACACAGTAATATTTCAGTAGTGAAATGTGGTTTATTGGATTAACAGAAAATGTGCAATATGCATCAAAACGAAATTAGACAGGTGCATAAATGTGGGCACCCTTGTCATTTTGTGATTTGAATACCTGTAACTACCTAGCACTGGTTAATTAGAACACACAATTGGCTTGGTGAACCCATTAAGCCTTGAAATTCATAGACAGGTGCATCCAATCATGAGAAAAGGTATTTAAGGTGGCCAATTGCAAGTTGTTGTTCTCTTTGACTCTCCTCTGAAGAGTGTCAACATGGGGGCCTCAAAACAACTCTCAAATAACCTGAAAACAAAGATTGTTTAACATTATAGTTTAGGGGAAGGCTACAAAAAGCTATCTCAGAGATTTAAGCTGTCAGTGTCCACTGTGAGGAACATAGTGAGGAAATGGAAGACCACAGGCACAGTTCTTGTTAAAGCCAGAAGTGGCAGGCCAAGTAAAATATCGGAGAGGCAAAGGCAAAGGATGTTGAGAATGGTCAAAAACAGCCCACAGACCACCTCCAAAAGACCTACAATATCATCTTGCTGCAGATGGTGTCATTGTGCATTGTTCAACAATTCAGCACACTTTGCACAAGGAGAAGCTGTATGATAGAGTGATGCCACACCACAAACAGTCGATTGAGGTATGCAAACGCACATTTGGACAAGCTAGCTTTATTTTGGAAGAATGTGCTGTGGACTGATGAAACAAAGATTGAGTTATTTGGTCATAACAAGGAGCGTTATGCATGGCGGCAAAAAAACACAGTGTTCCAAGATGCAATATTTCTGTTGGGGTGTCCAAATGTATGCACCTGTCTAATTTCGTTTGGATGCATATTGCACATTTTCTGTTAATCCAATATCCTCATTTCACTACTGAAATATTACTGCGTCCTTCAGTTATTTGATAGATCAAAATGAAATTGCTGATCCAAACATTATTTATAAATTAAAATTATGGAAATTGTCAGGGGTGCCTAAACTTTTGTATACAACCTTTTCAAACACCTTTTGCCATCTATTTTTGAGCCCTTAAAATGTTTTATTTGTAAATAATTAGGTGTTTGGATCAGCAATTTCATTTTTTTTTTTTTTTTTGAGGGGAACCAAGCAGGGATTAAACACATAAGCGGGATTTGACCTGGCTGGTTAGTTTTGCAAGTGATGATTGCAAGGGCAAAATATAATTTACTGCAAGGGGCTTAAAAAAAAATGTCCGCAGATTTCATTTTAAAAATCTGGTCACCTTACTCTATGGGCATCAGAATGGTGAAATTAGATGATCTAGTTTTTAAGATGTGAAGGAAGAACTGGCATTGCCCGTTTTATAGAAAGGCAACTGTCCACCCTTAGGTTTTAAAGTCTCGAATAGCTTTCTTTGTGAATTTAAACATAGAAAATTACATTAAAAAAAAAAAAAATTGTATACAAGGAATTGGGATGCAACATATTTTTCCTAATATATTTTTAAATATAGTTTTTTGTGTGGCATACGCACATATGATGTGAGTACCCCATGCACTATTTAAGTATTTAAGTATTCTCTGATGCAATACTACACACCACCGTCAGTTTAATGGGCAGGCAAAACTGACAGTACAGTGTATTGCAAAAATGCTTCTATTCAAAACTGAATGCTTTAGTGCACGTTTCAGTTTGGCCTTTCTGTCTATAATAATCTAAAAAATACATTTACCTTTACTAGTTTCTCTCTGGTGACCTTGGAGGCAAAGGAAATAAAGCATGTCTGAAGGGAGAGAACATATTCATTCTATGCACCCCTTATAAAGTACCTCATTTCTGTCAGTGGTGGGTGAAAGAAAAGGACATAATGAATCCTATTAAACATATTGCCAATGTCACACATGCCATCACTGATCATAAAAAGTACCAAATGGATTTTCAGAGAATGCAAATTGGAGTCACACAATGCTCCCAAGCACTAAGGAAATGTATAAAGCCAATGTTTAGTGAGCAAACATATCACTGAAGTGACGCCTCACCAATAGCCAGAAGATCTAGGTATGAAACTACTGTGTTTGTGCATAGGAATGTCCTTGATGAGAATTACCAGATGTTATTAAGTATTAAAGTTGGGTGTGTGCACAGTTTAAATAAAGTTTAAAAGTTTAGTTTATTGCATAGTTTAAATTAAAAAAAATATATCTCTGGGAATGACCGTTCACATACAGGTCTTTATTGTGATATCTTACCTATGTCTAAGATGGACCAAATAACCTTAAGACCATGGGGTCGATTTATGTATCGGGATGATTGACACCCCCTTGCTAGAGCCCGTGAATCTGCAGGGGGAGGCACTGCACAAGCATTTCACATTTATGCTACCACTATATTTGTATATATTGCTCAAGTATGTTTTGATATAGTGAAAAGAGGGTTGGCGCTTACTAAAAAATCCTGTATGCCTGGTGGATGGGGAAAACTACTCCTCCTCAGTAGTTTAGGTTGAGAACAATTGTAAGAGTTTGGATTTCCACTGGCGCTTATAAATTAAGCTAGGATTTATGCTTCCATTATATGTGTAACTTATCTAAGTGAGATATTATAAGTGATTCTGATTTGTATCAGGTGAAAAAACAATAGTGGCTGAGTGTCTCAGGCAACGAATATTTATGATTTAAGTCCTATGTGTTGACTGGTATAAAATATTCTCTTAATGTTTTGTTATATAAAAGATAATACTAAATCTGTAATTTACAGATGGAGTGGATAATGTTCGTGAATAGGTTATGAGGAGTAAATAAGTGTAAGTGAAGATAGTGACGATCCAATTAGCAGTGATTAGAAATGGATATAACTATATCCAAAAAATAAAAAAGGATGTAGAAGTGTTAAAACTATTTTATTAAACTAAATTTACTGTCAACAATAAAACATTCGGATTAACTAAAAAATATATGGCAATTAAAACAAATAAAAGCAAATAAAACAAGGGACGTCTCCCTATGAATTTTCTCAGTTAGTCGAGTGACTTGACAATATATGGTCTCTGAATATAACTTGATAAACAAGAAATGCCACCTTGGGATTAAAGCAAGCTGTAAGGTACCTTACAAATGTCTGTTGGGAATCGTGTAAGTGCCGATGTTCTGTGGGCTTCCTTCTCAGTTTTGTTCCTTCGCGGCTTAACGTGAGAAACAAACAAGCCTCCGTTCCTGATTGGTGGTTAGGGGTCACACCTCTCTTAGGATAGGCTGTGACTGTGCACGCTGGATGTTTAGCGTGTTCAGATGTAAGTGATCTTTTTCAAGATGCATGAACTGCAGCTGTAAAAAACTTTTTTCTTCTGCACTTTGGTGTGCGGTGTTGGGGATCCACTGTTAGAAAGAAAAGCTGTGCTCCACTTTCTCGCTGATCAGATCCTTGGTCCTCCTTGTGGTTTTGGCTCCTAAATCATGAAAATTAGAGTCCACTTGAGGGGCTGGATCGCAGCTTTTAGGAGTTTGTAAGACTTTCTTTAAACGTGGTTGTAGAAAAGTAGTAGTAGAAAAGTCTGGAGTAAAATCTACTGTGATCTTATTGGTTAGGTAATTAAGGTAGGTTCCATGGAGGCACACCTTCTTATGTTTAAGGTGGAATTGCAGGTTAACAGTTTTTTGTATATAAAAGTGGTAATAAGGTTCACTTTATGCTTTTCACTCAACTTTTAACAAAATTAGATATTCATTTATGGAATCTTGTACACATAATAAATTAACTATTAACTCATAAGATATTTTTATGACAGGGAACACAAAAATTGTAAGTTTATATAAAATAAGCAATTTGGACTTTCTATCTAAAAAAGTTACATTGGAAATAATACCTTATGTTGTGAGGTGTTACACATAACGTTAAGCTAGTTTAAAGGTGATCTCTGAGGCAATAGATTAGTGTTAAAGATGAATTGTTGGTGTAAATACTACCATTCAGAATTACCGACGTTATACCTACATAAGTGACATCACTAAAGGTTGACTTGATGGAATAGTGTACATGGAGGACAGTGAGTTCATCATATTTTAGGATTTGGAATTATAATTTTATCCAAATATTGCAGATGTAGAGGTTTTCTAATTCGAACAACTAGTTCAAAAAGATATACAAAATACAAAATCAAAAAACCATGCTAAATATAATCTTTCACTAAAAGAAAAACAAGCATTGCAAAGTTTACAAAAGAACAAAAACATAGTAATAAAACAAGCTGATAAAGGAGGGGGGTTGTAATTCTGGATAAAACAGAATATTTGAAAGAATCAAATAGATTACTTGAAGATCAGACTACTTACACCATACTTAAATCAGATCCAACTAATACATACACTAACAGATTGAATGCATTACTAGATGAAGCCAAACAGAAAGGCATTATTAACACTAAAGAATTTAGATATCTATCACCAACATTCCCAAAAATACCCATTTTCTACTACCTCCCCAAAATACATAAAGATATACAAAATCCACCCGGTAGACCAATCATTTCAGGTATTGGATCAATAACATGCAACCTTTCAGAATACATATACATTTTTACAGAAATATGTTAAAACTCTCCCATCATATCTGAAAGACACGACAGACGTATTACAAACTTTAGATAAAATTACATGGCAAGACAATTATTACCTCATCACTAGCGATGTTTCATCACTCTACACAAGTATCAAACATAATTACGGTATAAAAGCAGTGGAAAATGATCTATCTAATGACAAAACACTTGAGAAAGATCAGGCCAAATTCTTATTGGAGGGAATCTCTTTTATTTTGAATCAAAACTATTTTTCTTTCAATGGGAAATTTTTCCTTCAGATAACAGGTACAGCTATGGGCACGAGGTTTGCGCCAAGCTACGCTAACTTATTCATGGGTAACTGGGAACAAGAATTTATCCAGAGCCATGAGCTTGGCGCAAACCTCGTGCTATACAAACGGTACATAGATGATATCCTGATGATTTGGAGAGGGGATATTGTCCATTTAGAAAAGTTCCTTAACGATATGAATCATAACACAATAGGTCTGAAATTCACAAACAATATAAGTAGAACAAAAATAATTTTTCTGGATTTAGAAATTGAAATTATTGACAATTCAATAAACACAAAAACACATTTTAAGACAGTAGACGCCAACAATTTAATACATTCAGAAAGCTGTCATCTAAAAAGATGGAAAGAGAATGTTTCAAAGGGACAATGTATTCGATTACGTCGAAACTGTTCTAAAACAATAGATTATTTGGAACAAGCGGACTTTCTAGAAAGAAAATTTCTAGAGAAAGGCTATAAAAAAGAGATAGTAACAAAAGCAAAAAAAGATGTGGAAGCAACGGATAGAAATGAATAATTAAAATATAAAGACAAATCTAAAGTAAACACTCCAGAAAATACCATTATTAATGTACCACTAATCACCAAGTATAATGATGACTTTAAAACCTTGAAAAAGATTGTTAACAAACGTTGGCATTTGGTACAAAATGATCCAATAATAGGCAACAAAGTATCTCCATACCCCAATATTCTATACAGAAAGGCAAAAAACCTAAAAAATATTCTATCCCCTAGTGAGTTTAAGACTGAACATCAAAACACGAAACAAATCAGCCTATTAGGTAACGATATTAAAGGTTTTTTTCCCTGTTTTGGATGTAAGTCCTGCCAACATAGTTGTAAAACAAAAAATTACAAGTCCACACAAACTGGAAAAATATATGACATAGACTGCACAATTAGATGTCAAGATAAAGGGGTAATATATATGATCCAATGCACATGTAATAAACAATACATTGGAGAAACGACTAGGACTCTCAGGGAAAGAATCCGAGAACATCTATGGACAATAGAGAAAGGCAAAAAAGAAACCTACTTATACCAACATTTTAAAGAACACCATAACAATAATTTATCAGATTTTAAATATTGGGGGATTAAAAAGATCACTCCGAATTGGAGGGGAGGTAACTTAGAAGTTGAACTCCTTAGAATGGAATCAGAAACCATATATACATTACAGACCCTCCAGCCACTAGGACTAAATTCAGAATTAGAGATATCCATTTTTCTTTGAAATTTCTATATTGCATGTTTTTGTTATATTTGCTTTATGTACCCTCGATACCTTATATTTAGGAGCGATCCCCAAAACTACCAAATGTAGGTACACTCATAATTGATATTGATATATATAATCGTTAATATCGCAAATAACTCTATCCGTCTAATTATAGGCAGTCCAATCCCACAAATAGATTCAGAATTAGAAAACCTCTACATCTGCAATATTTGGATAAAATTATAATTCCAAATCCTAACATATGATGAACTCACTGTCCTCCATGTACACTATTCCATCAAGTCAACCTTTAGTGATGTCACTTATGTAGGTATAACGTCAGTAATTCTGAATGGTAGTATTTACACCAACAATTCATCTTTAACACTAATCTATTGCCTCAGAGATCACCTTTAAACTAGCTTAACGTTATGTGTAACACCTCACAACATAAGGTATTATTTCCAATGTAACTTTTTTAGATAGAAAGTCCAAATTGCTTATTTTATATAAACTTACAATTTTTGTGTTCCCTGTCATAAAAATATCTTATGAGTTAATAGTTAATTTATTATGTGTACAAGATTCCATAAATTAATATCTAATTTTGTCAAAAGTTGAGTGAAAAGCATAAAGTGAACCTTATTACCACCTTTATATACAAAAAACTGTTAACCTGCAATTCCACCTTAAACATAAGAAGGTGTGCCTCCATGGAACCTACCTTAATTACCTAACCAATAAGATCACAAGAAACACCTTTATAAGGAAGCACCCAACCTGTCTGGAGTATCTTGATAAAGCCCCCAGAGGGTGAAACGCGTAGATTTTACTCCAGACTTTTCTACTACTACTTTTGTACAACCACGTTTAAAGAAAGTCTTACAAACTCCTAAAAGCTGCGATCCAGCCCCTCAAGTGGACTCTCTAATTTTCATGATTTAGGAGCCAAAACCACAAGGAGGACCAAGGATCTGATCAGCGAGAAAGTGGAGCACAGCTTTTCTTTCTAACAGTGGATCCCCAACACCGCACACCAAAGTGCAGAAGAAAAAAGTTTTTTACAGCTGCAGTTCATACATCTTGAAAAAGATCACTTACATCTGAACACGCTAAACATCCAGCGTGCACAGTCACAGCCTATCCTAAGAGAGGTGTGACCCCTAACCACCAATCAGGAACGGAGGCTTGTTTGTTTCTCACGTTAAGCCGCGAAGGAACAAAACTGAGAAGGAAGCCCACAGAACATCGGCACTTACACGATTCCCAATAGACATTTGTAAGGTACCTTACAGCTTGCTTTAATCCCAAGGTGGCATTTCTTGTTTATCAAGTTATATTCAGAGACCATATATTGTCAAGTCACTCGACTTACTGAGAAAATTCATAGGGAGACGTCCCTTGTTTTATTTGCTTTTATTTGTTTTAATTGCCATATATTTTTTAGTTAATCCGAATGTTTTATTGTTGACAGTAAATTTAGTTTAATAAAATAGTTTTAACACTTCTACATCCTTTTTTATTTTTTGGATATAGTTATATCCATTTCTAATCACTGCTAATTGGATCGTCACTATCTTCACTTACACTTATTTACTCCTCATAACCTATTCACGAACATTATCCACTCCATCTGTAAATTACAGATTTAGTATTATTATCTTTTATATAACAAAACATTAAGAGAATATTTTATACCAGTCAACACATAGGACTTAAATCATAAAAATTTGTTGCCTGAGACACTCAGCCACTATTGTTTTTTCACCTGATACAAATCAGAATCACTTATAATATCTCAATTAGATAAGTTACACATATAATGGTAGCATAAATCCTAGCTTAATTTATAAGCGCCAGTGGAAATCCAAACTCTTTCAAGTATGTTTTGCACAAACCAGGTGCAAGATCTTTTTCACAGCAGTTATTTTGACATGAAATAGGACAAATACAGGTTTTAGCAATGACAATAATTAGGGTTCCATTCAATTTAGGTTTACAAAAGGCAGATTCCTGCTATTGCTCAAGTGTAAGGGGAAGTCAAACTAAATACTTGCCACTTTAGCTGTAGAAGCAGTTTTTTTCTGATTTCTTTCTGTGATTTTTTTTTTGGGGGGGGTTTAATACTGCATACAAATAACCTGTATTTTCTGGTTGTATTCTAATAAAGAGACTGAGAAATTATATATGGTCATTATACCATTGCTAAAACAACAAATCTAATGGTGGCCCAAGACTTTTGAACAGTACCGTATGTGCAGCAACCAATCAGCAGCTAGCTCTTAGCATCTGAGCCTACCTAGGTATGCTTTTCAATAAAAGATAATAGAACTAAGCAAATTAGATAATATAAGTAATTTGGAAAGTTTAAAATTGTATGTTCTATCTAAATCATGCAGGAACAATTTGGTTTTCATGTCCCTTCAACAAATTCTAGCAACAACAAAAAAACATAATTTATGCTTACCTGATAAATTCCTTTCTTCTGTAGTGTGATCAGTCCACGGGTCATCATTACTTCTGGGATATTAACTGCTCCCCTACAGGAAGTGCAAGAGGATTCACCCAGCAGAGCTGCATATAGCTCCCCCCCTCTACGTCACTCCCAGTCATTCGACCAAGGACCAACGAGAAAGGAAAAGCCAAGGGTGAAGTGGTGACTGGAGTATAAATTAAAAAATATTTACCTGCCTTAAAAACAGGGCGGGCCGTGGACTGATCACACTACAGAAGAAAGGAATTTATCAGGTAAGCATAAATTATGTTTTCTTCTGTTAAGTGTGATCAGTCCACGGGTCATCATTACTTCTGGGATACCAATACCAAAGCAAAAGTACACGGATGACGGGAGGGATAGGCAGACTCTTTATACAGAAGGAACCACTGCCTGAAGAACCTTTCTCCCAAAAATAGCCTCCGATGAAGCAAAGGTGTCAAATTTGTAAAATTTGGAAAAAGTATGAAGCGAAGACCAAGTTGCAGCCTTGCAAATCTGTTCAACAGAGGCCTCATTCTTGAAGGCCCAAGTGGAAGCCACAGCTCTAGTAGAATGAGCTGTAATTCTTTCAGGGGGCTGCTGTCCAGCAGTCTCATAAGCTAAACGAATTATGCTACGAAGCCAAAAAGAAAGAGAGGTAGCGGAAGCTTTTTGACCTCTCCTCTGCCCAGAGTAAATGACAAACAGAGAAGACGTTTGTCGGAATTCCTTAGTTGCCTGCAAGTAAAATTTTAGAGCCCGGACTACATCCAGGTTGTGCAGTAGACGTTCCTTCTTTGAAGAAGGATTTGGGCATAAAGAAGGAACAACAATCTCTTGATTGATATTCCTGTTAGTAACTACCTTAGGTAAGAACCCAGGTTTAGTACGCAGGACTACCTTATCCGAATGAAAAATCAAATAAGGAGAATCACAATGTAAGGCTGATAATTCAGAGACTCTTCGAGCCGAGGAAATAGCCATTAAAAATAGAACTTTCCAAGATAACAACTTTATATCAATGGAATGAAGGGGTTCAAACGGAACGCCCTGTAAAACATTAAGAACAAGGTTTAAACTCCATGGTGGAGCAACAGTTTTAAACACAGGCTTAATCCTGGCCAAAGCCTGACAAAAAGCCTGGACATCAGGAACTTCTGACAGACGTTTGTGTAACAGAATGGACAGAGCTGAGATCTGTCCCTTTAATGAACTAGCAGATAAACCCTTTTCTAAACCTTCTTGTAGAAAAGACAATATCCTAGGAATCCTAACCTTACTCCAAGAGTAACCTTTGGATTCACACCAATGTAGGTATTTACGCCATATCTTATGGTAAATCTTTCTGGTAACAGGTTTCCTAGTCTGTATTAAGGTACTAATAACTGACTCAGAAAACCCACGTCTTGATAAAATTAAGCGTTCAATTTCCAAGCAGTCAGCTTCAGAGAAGTTAGATTTTGATGTTTGAAGGGACCCTGTATCAGAAGGTCCTGTTTCAGAGGTAGAGACCAAGGCGGACAGGATGACATGTCCACCAGGTCTGCATACCAAGTCCTGCGTGGCCACGCAGGTGCTATTAGAATCACTGATGCTCTCTCTTGTTTGATTCTGGCAATCAATCGAGGAAGCAACGGGAAGGGTGGAAACACGTAAGCCATCCTGAAGTCCCAAGGTGCTGTCAGAGCATCTATCAGGACTGCTCCTGGATCCCTGGATCTGGACCCGTAACGAGGAAGCTTGGCGTTCTGTCGAGACGCCATGAGATCTATCTCTGGTTTGCCCCAACGTCGAAGTATTTGGGCAAAGACCTCCGGATGAAGTTCCCACTCCCCCGGATGAAAAGTCTGACGACTTAAGAAATCCGCCTCCCAGTTCTCCACTCCCGGGATGTGGATTGCTGACAGGTGGCAAGAGTGAGACTCTGCCCAGCGAATTATCTTTGATACTTCCATCATAGCTAGGGAGCTTCTTGTCCCTCCCTGATGGTTGATGTAAGCTACAGTCGTGATGTTGTCCGACTGAAACCTGATGAACCCCCGAGTTGTCAACTGGGGCCAAGCCAGGAGGGCATTGAGAACTGCTCTCAATTCCAGAATGTTTATTGGCAGGAGACTCTCCTCCTGACTCCATAGTCCCTGAGCCTTCAGGGAATTCCAGACGGCACCCCAACCTAGAAGGCTGGCGTCTGTTGTTACAATTGTCCAGTCTGGTCTGCTGAATGGCATCCCCCTGGACAGGTGTGGCCGAGAAAGCCACCATAGAAGAGAATTTCTGGTCTCTTGATCCAGATTCAGAGAAGGGGATAAGTCTGAGTAATCCCCATTCCACTGACCTAGCATGCACAGTTGCAGTGGTCTGAGGTGAAAGCGTGCAAAGGGTACTATGTCCATTGCCGCTACCATTAAGCCGATTACCTCCATACATTGAGCCACTGACGGGTGTTGAATGGAATGAAGAGTGCGGCAAGCACTTTGAAGTCTTGATAGCCTGTCCTCTGTCAGGTAAATCTTCATTTCTACAGAATCTATAAGAGTCCCCAGGAAGGGAACTCTTGTGAGTGGAACGAGTGAACTTTTCTTTTCGTTCACCTTCCATCCATGTGACCTTAGAAATGCCAGCACTAACTCTGTATGAGATTTGGCAGTTTGAAAGCTTGAAGCTTGTATCAGAATGTCGTCTAGGTATGGAGCTACCGAGATTCCCCGCGGTCTTAGTACCGCCAGAAGAGCACCCAGAACCTTTGTGAAGATTCTTGGCGCTGTAGCCAATCCGAATGGAAGAGCCACAAACTGGTAATGCCTGTCTAGGAAGGCAAACCTTAGGTACCGGTAATGATCTTTGTGAATCGGTATGTGCAGGTAAGCATCTTTTAAATCTACAGTGGTCATGTACTGACCCTCTCGGATCATAGGTAAAATTGTCCGAATAGTCTCCATCTTGAACGATGGAACTCTTAGGAATTTGTTTAGGATCTTTAAGTCCAGGATTGGTCTGAAAGTTCCCTCTTTTTTGGGAACCACAAACAGATTTGAGTAAAACCCCTGTCCCTGTTCCGATCGTGGAACTGGATGGATTACTCCCATTAACAAGAGCTCTTGTACGCAGCGTAGAAAAGCCTCTTTCTTTGTCTGGATTGTTGACAATCTTGACAGATGAAATCTCTCTCTTGGAGGAGAGTATTTGAAGTCCAGAAGGTATCCCTGAGATATTATCTCTAGCGCCCAGGGATCCTGAACATCTCTTGCCCAAGCCTGGGCGAAGAGAGAAAGTCTGCCCCCCACTAGATCCGATCCCGGATCGGGGGCCCTCAATTCATGCTGTTTTGGGGGCAGCAGCAGGTTTCCTAGTCTGCTTGCCCTTGTTCCAGGACTGGTTAGGTTTCCAGCCTTGTCTGTAGCGAGCAACAGCTCCTTCCTGTTTTGGTGCAGAGGAAGTTGATGCTGCTCCTGCTTTGAAATTACGAAAGGAACGAAAACTAGACTGTCTAGTCTTGGCTTTGGCTTTGTCCTGAGGCAGGGCATGGCCTTTACCTCCTGTAATGTCAGCGATAATCTCTTTCAACCCGGGCCCGAATAAGGTCTGCCCTTTGAAAGGTATATTAAGCAATTTAGACTTAGAAGTAACATCAGCTGACCAGGATTTTAGCCACAGCGCCCTGCGTGCCTGAATGGCGAATCCTGAATTCTTCGCCGTAAGTTTAGTAAGATGTACTACGGCCTCCGAAATGAATGAATTAGCTAGTTTAAGGACTCTAAGCCTGTCCGTAATGTCGTCCAGAGTAGCTGAACCAATGTTCTCTTCCAGAGACTCAATCCAGAATGCCGCTGCAGCCGTGATCGGCGCAATGCATGCAAGGGGTTGCAATATAAAACCTTGTTGAACAAACATTTTCTTAAGGTAACCCTCTAACTTTTTATCCATTGGATCTGAAAAAGCACAGCTATCCTCCACCGGGATAGTGGTACGCTTAGCTAAAGTAGAAACTGCTCCCTCCACCTTAGGGACCGTTTGCCATAAGTCCCTTGTGGTGGCGTCTATTGGAAACATTTTTCTAAATATCGGAGGGGGTGAGAACGGCACACCGGGTCTATCCCACTCCTTAGTAACAATTTCAGTAAGTCTCTTAGGTATAGGAAAAACCTCAGTACTCGTCGGTACCGCAAAATATTTATCCAACCTACACATTTTCTCTGGTATTGCAACTGTGTTACAATCATTCAGAGCCGCTAACACCTCCCCTAGTAATACACGGAGGTTTTCCAGTTTAAATTTAAAATTTGAAATATCTGAATCCAGTCTGTTTGGATCAGAACCGTCACCCACAGAATGAAGTTCTCCGTCCTCATGTTCTGCCACCTGTGACGCAGTGTCTGACATGGCCCTAATATTATCAGCGCACTCTGTTCTCACCCCAGAGTGATCACGCTTACCTTTTAGTTCTGGTAATTTAGCCAAAACTTCAGTCATAACAGTAGCCATATCCTGTAATGTGATTTGTAATGGCCGCCCAGCTGTACTCGGCGCTACAATATCACGCACCTCCCTCTGAGCGGGAGATGTAGGTACTGACACGTGAGGCGAGTTAGTCGGCATAACTCTCCCCTCGTTGTTTGGTGAAATTTGTTCAATTTGTACAGATTGATTTTTATTTAAAGTAGCATCAATACAGTTAGTACATAAATTTCTATTGGGCTCCACTTTGGCATTGCAACAAATGACACAGGTATCATCTTCTGAATCAGACATGTTTAACACACTAGCAAATAAACTTGCAACTTGGAAATACAATTCAAATAGAATAATATTAAAACGTACTGTGCCTTTAAGAAGCACAGAAGATCTATGACAGTTAAAAATTAATAAATTGAAACAGTTATAGCCTCAATCCTTGTAAACAACACAACTTTAGCAAAGGTTTAATCCCATTAGCAAAGATAACAATTTCTGAAAGCAGGAAACAAATTACAGAATAAAAGTTTTTATTTCAGTCAAACTATAATTCTCACAGCTCTGCTGAGAGAAATTACCTCCTTCAAAATAAGTTTTGAAGACCCCTGAGCTCTGTAGAGATGAACCAGATCATGCAGGGAATACAATGAGTTGCTGACTGAAATATTTGATGCATAGTAAAAGCGCCCCTCCCCCACACACACAGCAGTGAGGGAGAACAGAAACTGACAGAAAAAACAGATTTAAGCAACTGCCAAGTGGAAAAATGGTGCCCAAACATTTATTCACTCAGTACCTCAGCAAATGAAAACGATTTTACATTCCAGCAAAAACGTTAAACATAATCTCTAGTTATTAAACAGCTTTATGTCTTTCTTACAGTGTAATTCTAGTGAAGTACCATTCTCCCAGAATACTGAAGTGTAAAGTATACATACATGACATTATATCGGTATGGCAGGATTTTCTCATCAATTCCATTGTCAGAAAATAAAAACTGCTACATACCTCTATGCAGATTCATCTGCCCGCTGTCCCCTGATCTGAAGTTTACCTCACTCCTCAGATGGCCGAGAACAGCAATATGATCTTAACTACTCCGGCTAAAATCATAGCAAAACTCTGGTAGATTCTTCCTCAAACTCTGCCAGAGAGGTAATAACACACTCCGGTGCTATTTTAAAATAACAAACTTTTGATTGAAGATATAAAACTAAGTATAATCACCATAGTCCTCTCACACGACCTATCTAGTTGCTGGGTGCAAGAGAATGACTGGGAGTGACGTAGAGGGGGGGAGCTATATGCAGCTCTGCTGGGTGAATCCTCTTGCACTTCCTGTAGGGGAGCAGTTAATATCCCAGAAGTAATGATGACCCGTGGACTGATCACACTTAACAGAAGAAATCTCCATTAAATTCTATTACAAGTTGTTGAACAGAACACTTCTCATGCTTGTGCTGAGACTAAAATTACCCCAACATAAGGCAAATTTAGCTTCCTTTTAAAAAGAAAACACCCTATCTGCATAAGTATTTAACTCTTCAGGGTTGACCCAAAGCTACAAACAAAATACCAGGTAAAATAGCCCCAGTATCACAAGTTTGGGACCAACCATGTATTTTTTTTTTCACTTAAAGAAGCAGCAGGCACATTTTACAAATTGTACTTATAAAGATAAAATATAAACATATAGCCTTATGTTTCTATTTAGCTTACTTAAAACAATGAAAAAAAGGTAAACATGCTGCAGCTGATCCTCTTCTCTTTGAAAGGTTTACAAAAGCCATAACATGATTTGTTGGATCATTTTGCAAGTTGTAATAAAAGGATATTACTGCCTCGTCCTCTGGACACAAACGCCTGATGTATTTAGATGGTAAAGAGAAAAGCAATAGAACTGGAATTCTGCATCTTCTACTCTGAACTAGTAAATGCCCTGGAGTTCAATCTGATAGGAGAGATCAGTGCTCCCTTATTTATGGTGTGCACAGGGCTGTCATCCCAGACTTGTTTATTTATGTTCAAGCTGATGTATAGGAGTAAAGGGCATGTGTATATATACAGGGTTACAGAAACAGAAGGAAAAAAAAAACATACCTACTGATACGTGTTTTATTTCATATATTAAAGGGATAGGAAAGTCAAAATTAAACTTGCATTATTCAGATAGAGCATGTAATTGTAAGACACTTTTAAATTCACTTCTAGTTTCAAATGTGCTTTGTTCTCTTGCTATCCCTTGTTTAAAAAAAAGAATGCACACATATCCTACACTGCTGGGAGCTAGATGCTGATTGGTGTCTGCATGCATTTGTCTCTTGTAATTGGCTAGCTGCCAGTAATTCAATGCTACTCCTTCAGCAAAAGTATAACAAGAGAATGAAGCAAATTTGATAATAGATGTAAATTGGAAAGTTGTTTTAAAATTGTATGTTCTATCTGAATCATGAAAGACAATGTTGGGGTTTCCTGTCCCTTTATTGGGTTTATTAAAAGTGCTAAAGGGAATTTTATTTTATAAAAAAAGCCAGAACTTAATAGAACTTGAAAGTCAAAATTAAACTTTCATGGTTCAGATAGCGCATGCAATTCACTTACTGCTGTTATAAAATATATTTTTTTTTATTAGTATCCTTTGTTAAAAATCATTCCTAGGTAGGCTCAGGGGCAATACTGTTGCCTACAACAAACACCGATTTAATTCTTGTTTAAAAAAAAAAAAAAAAAAACTCACACAGGCAACAAAGGGGTTAACTCACTAATATGCAACACATGCTCAGTCATGACTGTGCTGCACTTAGATGAGGGAATGCTGAGGAACCAGCTGCATATAATAATGAAAGGATTGGAGAAGCGGTTAGCTAATCTAGCCCACTGGTTGCGTGTGCGAGTACCTATACACAAGCAGGATCGTCCAACATAAAAAGTAGGGTAATAACCAAATAGGATCTGAAAGGGTTTAACCACTTCAAAGACAGTCCTACTATCCCTATACCACTAATCTCAAAATAACAATCACCAGAGAACAGTTTAGTCATTTTGGAGCATATACATTCACCAATCACAAAGCAGATGTTTTTAATTACGTTGGAGAAAGTTTAATTAAGTCCTCTCTGCATATGCTGCTCTCTTTCTCTACACAAATCGGCACACCCTGCAGGGAGATGTTCCTTTAAAACACAACTGGATTCAGGCAATAAAGTAAAAAAAAAATCTAATGACTCTGCATCTCTCTGCATCAGTTGCACCTTACAAGTGTTATATTTACTAGTATATGGAAAAAACATATATATATATATTTGTAATGAACCAGTGATAGACTACAAACTCCGCTATGTAGGTGGGAAAGAGTAAATTAAGTTAGGTGAAGAGAACTTTAACCCCTTCACATAATCCGACATACATATACGCTGTGCCGTACTTTGGCTATCGTGCCACTCGACGTATACACACACGTCGTCGCTTCCGGATGCTCCAGCACTCTCGGTAGTTAAGTTACAGCCGAGATCTGGAGCTCCTGAAGCTTCAGGCATCTGCCACAAATGGAGCCGGAGCGTGTTCGGTGCTCCGCCTCCATATGAGGGCAGATGCCTGATCGCTACAGACAGTGACACTGTGTGTGTCACCGTCTGTAACCATCTTCTGCTGGAGCCTGCAGGAGTTGTGGGTAAAAGTCGGGTGGTGGGTGGGCGGCCAAGCAGGGGAGGCGGGAGGGAGCAGGAGGAAGTGGGAGGGGCCCTATGCTATGGAAAATTTTAAGTAAAGGGACAGGGAGGGATGGGGCAGCTACGTTACAGAAAAGGGGATCTGGGGGTGTGGGGGCCCCCTAACTAAAGATCGCAGGTGGAGGGGGAGGTATTTTATTTAAAATAAATGATTTTATAGGTACTGGCAGACAGATGGCACCTAACAGTCAGAGGGGGAGGTTTAGAGCTGTTTGGGGGGGATAAGGGGAGAATCCTACACTGGAGAAATATATATATATTTTTTTTTAAATGTTATTTAAAAAAATAAAATAATAATAATAATAACAACAACTTATTATTTCATACTGGCAGACTGTCTGCCAGTACCTAAGATGGGGGTTACCAGTTGGGGGGGTGGGGGTGTCAGGTAGGAGGCTAATCTCTACACTAAAGCTAACATTAACCTTTTAAGATACCTAATTAACCCCTTCACTGCTGTGAATAATAGAAGTGTGGTGCGCAGCTGCAATTAGCAGCCTTCTAATTGCCAAAAAGCAATGGCAAAGCCATATGTCTGCTATTTCTGAACAAAGGGGATCGAAGAGATACTTTTACAAACATTTGTGTCATGATTGCACAAGCAGTATGTAAATAATTTCTGTAAGAAACCCAAAGTTAGTGAAAAAAGTACCAAATTGTTTTATTTGATGGCATTTGGCGGTGAAATGGTGGCATGAAATATACCAAAATGGGCCTAGATCGATACCTTGGGTTGTCTACTTAATATATATATATATATATATATATATATATATATATATATATATATTTGAAAGGTAAATAAAAAAAACAAGACATTATTTCTGTCTAAATGGAGTGATAGCAAAAATGCTAAAAATGCTCTGTTATTTTGGGCAATGTTTTTCTGGAAGTCCCAGTAGTGAGCAGTTCTCTGTGGCTCCTGAGTGGTACTTTAACTATTTGTTTAATTCAAGTCCACTGCTCAGTAGAGCTTCAGTAAAAGTAAGAAGGACCATGCACCAAACTGAAATGAACCGCTTGTGAGACAGCTTTTGCGCCATTCCTGTTTCCCTTTAGGTAAATATGATTCATTACAGGGAAAAAGACTCAAAGCATAAATAGGGGTTACCCTAAAGAAATCATTTACAAAAACAAAAATAGGAAGTGTTCATTTGAACAATTATTGCTAAACTGGAAAAAAGTTAAAACTTGAACAAATCTATGGTACATAAATAATTGGGTCTACAGTTGTTCCAAGATTTCAGATCCCTGCTTTGCACCATTTACCAACTACCATAATACTCTTTTTGTTAAATTGATATTGAAGTACAGCCCTGTATATTACTGTCATTTATATCCCTCTAAAACAAGGGCAAATCTGTAACCTGCAGCTAATGAATTACATGGCCTCGGAACGGCAATTCTCATTGTGATTCACACCTTGATAAAATCCACTTCAGCTCATCTGTCAATCATTCTTGTGCACATGGGCATTCACCAATCAGTGGCTAGCTGCTCTGAGATCGGTGCCTGCAGGCTGTAACAGGTACATATCTGTGTTTTTAACTCACTTTATTATTCTAGTATCCCTATCAGTGACAATAGGTTTGAACTTACATGAGACGCTTAGAAGTGTTTTTTTTATATACTTTTTCATGGTCTGTAAATATAAATGAAGGTACTGTGCTTACAAAAATAAACAGAAGCATGTAAAAAAAAACATTTATAGCAATAAGAGGAATTCCTGCTTTTATAAATAAGCTGGGGAAGATTTGTAAACTACAATTAAATTTCCAGGAATTAAAGATCATTAATAGTCTGATGCTCATATAATTACCAGCGCTGTGACTACTGTGCACATGCAGCTAACATTACATTACCTGTCAGATTTAAGCAGGTTCTCTTTTTCTGGCCCCAGCATGCTTGGAAGGCACTGAACGAACAGTCAGACGTGTCTAATTACAGCCACATCTACATACTGCAGGGGATAAATTTCATGCACTCAGCAGGAAGAGTTACCTGTAAGAGCCTCCCTGATTGCAAACTCCAGAACACTCAAGGGAGGGGATTTTATTAAATCTGGCACGCGTTCTGCGTCAGCCTTACCTGCCAAGAAATCCTAAACTGTATCCTGCAGGACACAACTTGAATGTGCTTGACTCTGACGCTGCAGGAAAGGGGTATGAAGATTTGCACTGGCCTAGACATTTTCAGCTTGGTCCCAGTAATGCATTACTGCTCAGAAGCTGACTTTTACTGGCTGTTAACCACTTAGTAGGGCTTACATACATTTGTAAGCAATAACATGAATTGATGTGTTTTTGCATCATTTTAAAGTAACATTCCATATATGCATAGCATGTGTCATCAAGTGATGTACTCTAAAATTCTATATACAATATATGTTTAAAATCTTTTTTAACACTAAAATTTTGTTGTCACAGTTTATGAGGCTTTTTTTTTTTTTTTTCAAATCAAGGAGCAGCTCAGGGAAATAGTTCCTAAAAAGTATAATAGCATTTAAGTTCTTGGCCTTCTTTGCTGGGACAATTACAAATAGACGTGAATGAGATTGTGTTCTGCATTAAATGTTGCATAGAATGTTGCAGGGTTAGATAAACTTCATCACACTTAAAGGGATATGAAACCCAAAATTTGACTTTCACGATTCAGATGGAGCAAGCGATTTTAAACAACTTTCTAATTTACTTATATTATAATTTTTTCTTCATTCTCTTAGTATCTTTTTTTGAAAAGCAGGGACACAAGCTTTTTCTGTAGCACTATATGGCAGCAGTTTTGCAAGAATGTTATCTATTTGCAAGAGCACTGGATGGCAGCACTATCTCCTACTGTGTAGTACTAGTCTAGATGCCTACCTAGGTATCTCTTCAACACAGAATATCATAATTAATCAAATTGGATAATAGAAGTAAATTGAAAACTTTTTATAAATTGTATGCTCAGTCTGAATCATAAAAGAACATTTTTGGGTTTCAAATCCCTTTAAAGGGACATTAAACACTTTGAGATTGTAATATAAAATGATAAATTGTATATATAAAACAACTCTGCAATATACTATCATTATTTATTTTGTCCTCTTTGCCTGTAATTCCATTCTGAAATTGTGAGCTTTTCAGTTCCTGTTAGAAATGGAAGTGCAGAACACTGTTAAATCCAGCACAACCATTGGTTGCACACTCTAGTGACTTATTTATAACTGACCCTAATTGGCCACAGCAGAGAAGGTAACACAAGTTACAACATGGCAGCTCCCAGTGTTTTATAGACACTAAAACTTTACACTTATTTTGTCACTAACAACTAATGAAACTTTAAAAAATACATCTACATGTTACTCATGGACTAATCTTTTCTTTGAATGCATCATTCTATCTAGCATGTATCTAGTGTTTAATGTCCCTTTAAGTTTGATGAAAGCACTCCAGCTCATTGGGAGGACAGAAGATGCACACTTTTTAGAAGTATTTACAGCAGAAGCTGGCAAATGAAATAATAAAAGTATATGTTGCTATATTATAGGTGGTTGCATTTTAAAATGTACTATCCCTTTAAAGTAGCTACCTAAAAATATGTTATTTAAACCTAAGAAAACAAAAGCTAGGAGTATCTCATTATTTGTGACTCAACCACCCATCAAGTTTAAAAAAAAATATAAAAAAAATAATACAACATAAAATTTAGTGGACTTTTTGCAGCTGAGTTTGACAAACTCTGGCTGACTTTTGCTAGCTGACATTTTTAGTCAGTGTAAAATTGGTAACTGATGTGTCCTGAAAACTGTCCAAGCGTGACCCAAGCCAGAGCATGACGTCACACTGCTTTACGGACTTTGATTGTTATAAATGCGTTCGTATTAAATATTAATGCATTTAGTCCTTATTTAGCTTTTTGTGTGCGCTGTAATTACATTCCAATCCTCCACAGTATGTATTTAAATGTAAAATGTTTGAGCAATCAATTATGCTGAAAAAACATTTGTTTGTGGTAAAATTATATGTCCTATTAAAGTGTGCTACAGTGCTAGCCCTGAGCAATTCAATGCAATCAGAGACACCACCTGATACCCACATGGAACAAAATTACAGGGATTTTTTTACCATAGAAATAGACCTTACACAGCACATATAAAAACTTGACATTGACCGTTATACACAGGGTTGAAAATAGCCTCTAGTTGACTAGTAAAAAAAATTCCAGGGGAGAAGAAAGAAAGTAGGATTTTTCTCATGATTGGTAAAAACTATATTTTCCTTATATTTTTCCAGACTAAACACATGGTCATAGAGATTCTTGCACTAGAGGGTTGCACTAGAGCTTTCTTGTGTAATCCCATCCTCTGCTCTTATGCAACCAATAATGTGAGATTAGGGCATGTCGATCACCCCAAACAAGAGTCAGGGCATGTCAATCACCCCAAACAAGAGTATGCACAGTGAACAACATGCATTTGACAAAGTTCTATTGCGAAACGTGTGTCAGGCGTCCCTGGCGTAGTCGTGTCCCTGCCGTGGCCACCTCTGATTGTTCTCTTGAATTTTGATCTTATAAGGATTTCAGGTTAGTAATAGACTAGTATGGGAATACCTAGTATTTTTAAATAGATGCACTGATATTACACGTGAGATCATAAGATCGCCAATCCGTTATGCTCCCTTGTGGAGATTTAATAGTCACTGATAGTCTGTAGTTAGGGATCTTTTTGTTTCGTGTGACCCAGTTCAATGGGGATAATTACCTGTATTGTACTTGTCTTTATATAGTAAATTGATTGTGGATATTGACTTTCGTCAAGTTTGTGCAGGCATCAGGATCGGACTTGCCAGTTTATTTTAGTACTGTTTTTTATTTCTTCAATACTTAACTTTTACTAGAAAACAGTAATTATGTTTACCAGATAATTTCCTTTCCATCTGTATGAGGAGAGTCCACGGCTTCATTCCTTACTTGTGGGAATACAGAACCTGGCCACCAGGAGGAGGCAAAGACACCCCAGCCAAAGGCTTAAATAGCTCCCCCACTTCCCTCATCCACCAGTCATTCTGCCGAGGGAAAAAGGAACAGTAGGAGAATTATCAGGGTAAAAAAAGGTGCCAGAAGAAAATATAAATTGTGCTTACCTGATAATTTCCTTTTCTTCTAATGGAAAGAGTCCACAGCTGCATTCATTACTTTTTGGAAATAAGAACCTAGCCACCAGGAGGAGGCAAAGACACCCCAGCCAAAGGCTTAAATACCCCTCCCACTCCCCTCATCTCCCAGTCATTCTGCCGAGGAACAAGCAACAGTAGAAGAAATATCAGGGTGAAAGGTGCCAGAAGAACAATAAGGATGCCCCACATAAAATTACGGGTGGGGAGCTGTGGACTCTTTCCATCAGAAGAAAAGGAAATTATCAGGTAAGCATAATTTATGTTTTTCTTCTTAAATGGAAAGAGTCCACAGCTGCATTCATTACTTTTGGGAAAACAATACCCAAGCTATAGAGGACACTGAATGCCAAGACGGGAGGGTACAATAGGCGGCCCATACTCAGGGCACCAGGCCTAAACCTCTACCCAAAAAAAAAAAAAAACGCTTTGTCCGAAGCTGAGAAGATTTTAAGAGGAAAAAGCCCCAAAGACAATGACTCACAGTCAGTCCAGAAGCCAAACTAGAGAGCGCAAATTGACTCGACTGAGCCAACAGTCCTCCAGGAGACATTGTCGCCCAACAGACGGTCCCCCTTGCTCATCCCCCACAAATGAAGGAGACACCAGCCAAAACCCCCAAGGGGACAGGGTAAAGGAGAACCAAGGAAACCGAAAGGCCCCCTAATACAAAAAAAGAACACCTCCCAAGTGAGCCCAGCTCACAGAGACCCAAAGGGGGCCAAACAGGGGAAGGAGTTCACGCCTATACCAAGGCGAATCTCAGGATAAGACTGGGCATAGAGACAGAAAAGACGTCTCTCCAACATCCTGCAAGCACGTAATGCAACTGAAGAGGCAAAGTCCTCCCATTTTCTGACCTTAGAATATCAAAGTATTCGCCATGAAAAAGTGTGTAATACACCCAGGTGAAAAACCCCAAGTTTGAGAACACAGAGTCCATAACAGGACGACACAGAGGGTACTTGCGAGGAGGAAGAAGCAGTCAAGCAAGAAATAGACCGCAGAAGCAACCCACAGACAGAGGGCACGCTCCAGGCAACCTAAGTCGCTGAAACTACATACAGGTCCTTAAAAAGGGGAACACCAAACCTCAATCGAGGCCCCCCGAGAAGGGGGAATACCCTCAGAACCCGAAGGAATAGTAAACCCTCTTCTGAAATAAATGGAGCAAGTTGAAAGGAAAATCTATACCCTAGCAGACTGAACTAACAGTATAGACTCAACAAAGCTCACACATCCAGAGGAGACTGCGACCGAACGCAGCGCCCTAGACCGCTCGGCCATCCTGACCTGCAGATCCACACCCAGCTGGACCAACCCAGCCTCAGGAATCCAAGACAGGGGAACAAAAGAATCCCGAAACAGGTACAGGAACGAGCGTAAGGATAGCACAGCCATCCTAACAGAGTACAAGTACAACCCGACTCTGAAAACAGACAGCAAGGCCATAGACCTAAGGATATATTAAAATAAAGGCCCAATAAGTCTGACTTGGAGCCAGCAAGACCCCAGGCGGAACCATCCCACCTTTTCACCTCCCATCCAGGAGAAGCCCCAAGCAAGGAGACTCTCCATAGGGAGGAGAATATCTACTAAAGAAAAGGGATGATGCCGGAAGGGCAACAACTGTACTCAAGGCTCGAAATCACCGGCTAATGGGAAGAGAAATTCCCAATACAGATGTCCTAGAAAAAGGACCCTCCTATAAGTAGCTTGCCAAGAAGAGGCACAGCCAAAACATTCGCCTGCAGAGCAGAGAATCCACGGGAACATTGGCAAGCTGACCAGGGTAATGCAACCCTAAGGCGCACCAGAAATTGGACATCCAGCGCTAGCAGCTGGGTATGAACCAACAACCCTTGAGGCACAAGCCACACAGCTAACCACCAGATGATGGTGGCAAAGAGTAAAAAATACTCAGAAAACCTGGCCAACCATGACCAGTTTAGGTAGATGGACTAAGGACATAGCCCAAGTTCCCACTACCGTGGAACACCGCGACCAGCCCTGAGATCCAAGATTCCAAAACCACCCAAGACTGGGTCAGGAAAAAAGGCCAAGCGAAGCTTCAGCAACCGGAAGTTCTCAGGTAGAAAAACAGGTCAGGGCACCTAATAGTTCAGGCAAACCTTACCCTAGAACTAAACACCCCAGCTGGGCAAAAGGTCAGACACAAGAGATACGGATGCATTTTCAGAGAATATGAATAGCGAGAAGAACTCAAAAGCCCCAACCAAAGGAAGGAACCACCCCTAGCTTAAGTCCAACGCTCCAAGGAGCAAGGCTAGAAGTCGTATGAAGATACTTCACAGAGCCTCAGGACAACCAAGGGATACCTCGAGGTTAAAAAAAAAAAAAAACTACTAGCAGGACTAGTCTCCCTATAACCTCCGCACAATCAGAGGACACAAGGAAGTGAAAGGCACTAAGCCTACCCAGCTCCGGAAAACCCCGAGCTAGTCCCCGCAGGGAACAACCATCACCCGGAAACACAGATCCCTAAAAGGAGATCCAACTCCCCCGGGGAAAATGGGAGAAGACCCAAAGGTCTCATAACTCAGATAAACAGTACACGTCAAAGAGTAAGAGCCGTATCTAGATACACTATAAACAGCTTACGCGTACATCTGCAAGGTGTCAAGAGCTTCCAACTGGTTTCAAACTGCAAACCTTCCCCATGCTAGACAGCTATCCTGTACAAGCTGTTGGATAAAGCCCAAAAACACAAATTCAGAGGCCTAAAAATGAAGGCCGAACCGCTCAACTGCAGTAAGGGGGGTTAAGCCCTCCAATCCTCCAGCACATGAGGGAGGAAAACTCTAGGTTCTGATGAAATCAGATGTCAGAATGACGCATCAGAAAAACTCCACTGCCCGGCCATCTATGACTGAAGGCTATAAGGACTGAAACAATCTTTCCCGCCTCACGGACCCACAGGTCCTCTCGAATACTTAATTGAACATGAAAAACAATGATAACCTGAGCACTCAGCGCATCTACCGAACCAGCTGAGCAGAACAGCGCCACGTGTCTGAACTGCCGCAAGACCAAACGAACCCGACAGGACCAGCCTGCACCTAGGGTCCTAACCAGCAAGCTGCATAAATTCTCCCTCATAGGGGAAAAAACATAAAACAGACATATTTAACATTGGACTAACATGTCCAAAACAACTTCCGAAGAAGTAATAAAGAGTATCAATCCCAGAAAAAAACAGAATTTATGCTTACCTGATAAAATTACTTTCTCTTGTGATGTATCGAGTCCATGGATTCATGCTTTACTTGTGGGATATTCTCCTTCCCAACAGGAAGTGGCAAAGAGAGCACACAGCAGAGCTGTCCATATAGCTCCCCCTCTAGCTCCACCCCCCAGTCATTCGACCAAAGGTTAGGAAGAAAAAGGAGAAACCATAGGGTGCAGTGGGGACTGTAGTTTAAACAAAAAAGCTACCTGACTTAAAAGCCAGGGCGGGCCGTGGACTCGATACATCACAAGAGAAAGTAATTTATCAGGTAAGCATAAATTCTGTTTTCTCTTGTAAGATGTATCGAGTCCACGGATTCATCCTTTACTTGTGGGATACCAATACCAAAGCTTTAGGACACGGATGAAGGGAGGGAACAAGACAGGTACCTTAAACGGAAGGCACCACTGCTTGTAAAACCTTTCTCCCAAAAATAGCCTCCGAAGAAGCAAAAGTATCGAATTTGGAAAATTTGGAAAAAGTATGCAGCGAAGACCAAGTCGCTGCCTTACAAATCTGTTCAACAGAAGCCTCATTTTTAAAAGCCCATGTGGAAGCCACTGCTCTGGTAGAATGAGCAGCAATCGTTTCGGGAGGCTGCTGGCCAGCAGTCTCATAGGCCAAACGGATGATGCTTTTCAGCCAAAAGGAAAGAGAGGTAGCAGTCGCCTTCTGACCTCTCCTCTTACCAGAATAGATAACAAACAATGAAGTTGTTTGTCTGAAATCCTTAGTTGCTTGTAAATAGAACTTTAAAGCACGAACCACATCAAGATTGTGTAACAGACGTTCCTTCTTCGAAGAAGGATTAGGACACAGAGAAGGAACAACAATTTCCTGGTTAATATTCTTATTAGACACAACCTTAGGAAGAAAACCGGGTTTGGTACGCAAAACTACCTTATCTGCATAGAAAACCAGGTAAGGTGAATCACACTGTAAAGCAGATAACTCTGAAACTCTTCGAGCAGAAGAGATAGCTACCAAAAACAAAACTTTCCAAGATAAAAGCTTAATATCTATGGAATGTAAAGGTTCAAACGGAACCCCTTGCAGAACTGAAAGAACTAAATTCAGACTCCATGGCGGAGCCACAGGTCTATAAACAGGCTTGATTCTGACTAAAGCCTGACTAAACGCTTGAACGTCTGGTATCTCTGCCAGACGTTTGTGTAAAAGAATAGACAAAGCAGATATCTGTCCTTTTAAGGAACTAGCTGATAATCCTTTCTCCAATCCTTCTTGGAGAAAAGACAATATCCTGGGAATCCTAATCTTACTCCATGAGTAACCCTTGGAGTCGCACCAAAAAAGATATTTTCTCCAAATCTTATGGTAGATTTTCCTGGTGACAGGCTTTCTAGCCTGAATCAGGGTATCAATAACCGACTCAGAGAAACCACGCTTTGATAGAATTAGGCGTTCAATCTCCAAGCAGTCAGACGCAGAGAAATTAGATTTGGATGCTTGAAAGGACCTTGTATTAGAAGGTCCTGCCTCATTGGTAGTGTCCATGGTGGAACAGATGACATGTCCACTAGGTCTGCATACCAGGTCCTGCGTGGCCACGCAGGCGCTATTAGAATCACCGAAGCCCTCTCCTGCTTGATTCTGGCAACCAGACGAGGGAGGAGAGGAAACGGTGGAAAAACATAGGCTCGATTGAAGGACCAAGGTGTTGCTAGAGCATCTATCAGCACCGCCTGGGGATCCCGTGATCTGGTCCCGTAAAGAGGAAGCTTGGTGTTCTGACGGGACGCCATCAGATCCAATTCTGGAGTGCCCCACAGCTGAGTTAGCTGGGCAAATACCTCCGGGTGGAGTTCCCACTCCCCCGGGTGAAAAGTCTGATGACTTAGAAAATCCGCCTCCCAGTTGTCTACTCCTGGGATGTGAATTGCTGAGAGATGGCAAGAGTGATCCTCCGCCCACCTGATTATTTTGGTTACTTCCATCATTGCTAGGGAACTCCTTGTTCCCCCTTGATGATTGACGTAAGCTACAGTCGTGATTTTGTCCGACTGAAATCTGATGAATTTGGCCGCAGCTAGCTGAGGCCAAGCCTGAAGCTCGTTGAATATCGCCCTCAGTTCTAGAATGTTTATAGGGAGAAGAGCTTCTTCCCGAGACCATAAGCCCTTAGCTTTCAGGGAGTCCCAGACTGCACCCCACCCCAACAGAATGGCGTCGGTCGTTACGATGATCCACTCTGGTCTGCGGAAACACATTCCCTGAGACAGGTGATCCTGAGACAACCACCAGAGAAGAGAATCTCTGGTCCCCTGGTCCAGCTGTATTTGAGGAGACAAATCTGCATAATCCCCATTCCACTGTTTGAGCATGCCTAGTTGCAGTGGTCTGAGGTGTATCCGTGCAAAAGGGACTATGTTCATTGCCGCAACCATTAGTCCGATTGTCTCCATGCACTGAGGTACAGATGGCCGAGGAATGGAATGAAGGGCTCGGCAAGTGGTTAAGAGTTTTAACTTTCGGACCTCCGTCAGAAATATTTTCATTTCTACCGAGTCTATTAAAGTTCCTAAGAAGGAAACTCTTGTGAGGGGGGAGAGAGAACTCTTTTTGATGTTCACCTTTCACCCGTGAGACCTCAGAAAGGCCAATACCATTTCCGTGTGAGATTTGGCTCTTTGGAAAGTCGCCGCCTGAATTAAGATGTCTAGATAAGGCGCCACTGCTATGCCCCGCGGTCTTAGAACCGCCAAGAGGGACCCTAGCACCTTTGTGAAAATTCTGGGAGCAGTGGCCAACCCGAAAGGAAGAGCCACAAACTGGTAATGCTTGTCCAGAAAGGCGAACCTGAGAAACTGGTGATGATCTTTGTGGATAGGAATGTGCAGATACGCATCCTTTAGATTCACTGTGGTCATATATTGACCCTCCTGGATCATTGGTAAGATTGTCCGAATGGTCTCCATCTTGAATTTGTTTAGAATTTTTAGATCCAGTATTGGTATCAAAGTTCCTTCTTTCTTGGGAACCACAAACAGGTTTCAGTAAAAACCCAGCCCTTGTTCCGCAATTGGAACTGGGTGGATCACTCCCATTGTATGTAGGTCTTCTACACAGCGTAAGAACGCCTCTTTCTTTGTCTGGTCTGTAGACAGACAAGAAATGTGGAACCTTCCCCTTGGAGGGGAGTCCTTGAATTCCAGAAGATATCGCTGGGATACAATCTCTAAGGCCCAGGGATCGTGTACGTCTCTTGCCCAGGCCTGAGCGAAGAGAGAGAGTCTGCCCCCTACTAGATCCGGTCCCGGATCTGGGGCTACACTATCATGCTGTCTTGGAGGCAGCTGCAGACTTCTTGGCCTGTTAACCCTTGTTCCAGCCCTGGTAAGGTTTCCAGGCTGACCTGGGTTGTGAAGCGTTACCCTCTTGCTTTGTAGCAGGGGAGGGTGAAGCGAGATCGCTCCTGAAATTCCGAAAAGGAGCGAAATTTTTTTTTTTTCTTTGTCTTAAAGGACTTTTCCTGAGGGAGAGCATGGCCTTTTCCCCCAGTGATTTCTGAAATAATCTCTTTCAATTCAGGCCCGAAGAGGGTCTTTCCTTTGAAAGGGATGTTCAAGAGTTTGGATTTTGACGACACATCGGCCGACCAGGACTTTAGCCATAGCGCCCTGCGCGCTAAAATGGCGAAACTGAATTCTTTGCCGCTAACTTAGCTAGTTGGAAAGCGGCATCTGTGATAAAAGAATTAGCCAGCTTACGAGCCTTAATTCTGTCCATAATGTCCTCATATGAGGTCTCCGTCTGGAGCGCATCTTCCAGCGCCTCGAACCAGAGAGCAGCTGCAGTAGTTACAGGAACAATGCACGCAATAGGTTGGAGAAGAAAACCTTGTTGAACAAAAATTTTCTTAAGTAAACCCTCTAATTTTTTTATCCATAGGGTCTTTAAAAGCACAACTATCTTCAATTGGTATGGTTGTGCGTTTAGCAAGTGAAGAAATAGCCCCCTCCACCTTAGGGACCGTCTGCCACGAGTCCCGCATGGGGTCAGATATGGGGAACATTTTCTTAAAAACAGGAGGGGGAACAAAGGGAATACCTGGTCTATCCCACTCCCTAGTAACGATATCCACAATCCTCTTAGGGACCGGGAACACATCAGTGTAAACAGGAACTTCTAGGTACTTGTCCATTTTACACAATTTCTCTGGAACCACCGTAGAGTCGCAGTCATCCAGAGTAACTAATACCTCCCTGAGCAATAAGCGGAGGTGTTCTAGTTTAAATTTAAAAGCCAACGTATCTGAATCTGTCTGAGGGGAAACCTTTCCTGAATCGGAAATTTCTCCCTCAGACAGCACATCCCTCGCCCCCACTTCAGAGTGTTGTGAGGGTATATCGGATACGGCCACTAAAGCGTCAGAATGCTCAGTATCTGTTCTTAAAACAGAGCTATCACGCTTTGCAGGTAACATGGGCAGTTTAGATAAAAACACTGAGAGGGTATTATTCATAACTGCCGCCAAGTCTTGCAAGGTAAAAGAGTTAGACGCACTAGAGGTGCTAGGCGTCGCTTGAGCGGGCGTAACTGGTTGTGACACTTGGGGAGAGGTTGATGGGCTAACCTCGTTACCTTCTGTCTGAGAATCATCTTGGGCCACATTTTTAAGTGCAACAATATGTTCTTTAAAGTGTATAGACATATCAGTACAAGTGGGACACATTCTGAGAGGGGGTTCCACCATGGCTTCTAAACACAATGAACAAGGATTTTCCTTGGTGTCAGACATGTTTAACAGACTAGTAGTAAAACAAACAGGCTTGGAAATCACTTTAATCAAGTAAAAACACACTTTGAAAAAAACGTTACTGTGCCTTTAAGAGATAAAAAAGGTACACAATTTTGCAAAACAGTGAAAAAATGCAGCAAACTTTTTGAATTTTTTTACAGTGTGTACCTAAAGCATTAATAAGATTGCACCACTAGCAATAAAAACGATTAACCCCTTAATGCCAAAACCGGATCGACAGTAAGCCAAAAAGCCGGTTAAAAAACATACAGCACCTTGACACAGCTCTGCTGTGGCCCTACCTGCCCTTAAGAACCAGATTTGTGGGGGAAAAGCTTCTTATAGGCCCTCAAACTGCAGCAGGACCCTCCATGTGAAACAGCCTGAACTTCTAGTCAACTATAACTACGCATCTGAGGCGCAAAATTAGGCCCCTCCCACCTCACTACGGTGCTTGTGAGGCCTAAAGAAACACTCCCAAGTGTTTTAATAATAGCCATGTGGGTAACAACCCCTGAAAGAAACCCAAAGGAACCTTCAAAGTGTCTCAAAAAAACGATATTTTCAATAAAAACCGTTTCCCATGAAAGTAGTGTCAACCAGTATAAACTAGCCCTGTTATGTAAGCTTGAAATTCCATACTTAGTCTCTGAATACAGCTTACCCTTCCCTCATGGGGATATTATCAGTCTTTTCTAGCATTATCACAGTCTTGTCTAGAAATAAATGACTGAACATACCTTATTGCAGCCTAACCTGCAAATCGTTCCCCCCAACTGAAGTTTTCTTGCACTCCTCAGTCCTTTGTGGGAACAGCAGTGGATTTCAGTTACAACATGCTAAAATCATCTTCCTCCCTGCAGAAATCTTCATCTCCTTTCTGCTAGAGAGTAAATAGTACACACCGGTACCATTTAAAATAACAAACTTTTGCTTGTAGAAAATAAAAACTACATTTCTAACACCACATTCACCTTATCCTTCTGATTGCTTAGAGCCGGCAAAGAGAATGACTGGGGTGTGGAGCTAGAGGGGGAGCTATATGGACAGCTCTGCTGTGTGCTCTCGTTGCCACTTCCTGTTGGGAAGGAGAATATCCCACAAGTAAAGGATGAATCCGTGGACTCGATACATCTTACAAGAGAAAACAAATAAAAGACATCCCATCGGATATAAATAAAATACAAAGCAACCCGGAGGTTAACTCTTAAAAAGACACAGGCCTACCTGCAGGACCAGCCAAACGGAGCCCTATCTTTCAAAAACTCCAAAAGATCTCAAACAAATGATATTCCGGAGATTACTTTATCCCCACATGTCTAATGAGGTGCACCATTCGAATTAGCAGACTGAAAATCGTTGTATATGGTAAAGATAGCATCATTTAATAACTGAAAAACATGTCTGAGCAATAGGCGAAGGCGCACAATCCTGTAACGAAAGGCACAACACTCAGGAACAGTTACACCCGCGGGGAGCTGTAGAGGCTTTCTCCAAAACGTAAGGCCCGGGACAATAGGGCACGAGCGCATTCTCAAAGAAACGTCTGGACTCTGCAGACGAACAATCGCCAACATTATCTGGAAGCGAAAAACGCGCTGCAACCTCCGGGGGGGAAACACTCCACCCTACATGGAGGAATCAGAAACTGGGTTACCGGCATGTGTAGAAGTATGAATTGGTAGGGAATTTGCCTCTCGGAGGACAGGACCCCCAGAGGTGGATGGCTCAGCAGTCCCTTGATTCCCTGAACCCAAGGAACCAGGCGCTCTGAAATGGCATACGGAACAAAACTGGTTGACATGTGTCAACGAGGCCAATCCCGATTCGTCACCGAATAACACAGAATCTGAAAAAAAAGTCTCTGTATCAGAATCCTCCGTAACCGAATCTGAAACGAGCACAGTCTTAGCATCATAATCCTTCATAACTGGATATAGGAAATATCAAGATGGACTAAAGTATGAAAACAAAAACGGCACCCGACACCCACAAGGGCTGGGGCACTCACCACCTCCTGTGACCAGACCCCTGTGGACTAGAATATCTCCTTCGCCACACAGTCAGGAATGCGGAAATGGGGAACGGAATGTAACCACGCCCAAACACAAGGTGAACTGAATAGTCCAAAAAAGCGCCCAACCAAAAGGCCTCAAAGTTCCAACCACGAGCCCATAAACATCACACATAAGCAGGTTGAATCACATAAACATGATTATAAACCCCCCTGTTCAATAACCCCCTCAGGAGTATTAACCCTTGATTCCAAGATACTGAGATACTGAGACTCATTGAGACCCTTATGTCTCCTGCAAAGGTGTGTAACCTCTCAGGAAAACATTCACATTACAGTACATTGACAATAAAGTAAAATTAAATGATCTTACCGGAATCTACATCGTGGAGCAGGAACACGGCCTTTCAAGTGTGAAGAATAGTGGCATCGCCTCTGCCATTGACTTGAGAGAGGAAAGCAGGCAGCGGAGCCAATTTCAACAACGACGATTGCTTGAGGCGCTGTTAACATGAGTCGCGATGGTTTCGCAGAATGACTCTCCCTGCATCTCCTGACTCTAACTTTCATCCAAGCCCTCACTGAGAGACTGACAGGACTACTTAAAACTCCTGTCCCATGCCGAAGAGTACTACCCTCCATAAGAGAATTTTTTTTTTAAATACTGACACGTCTCTGCCAACCTCCTGGGACGAAAGGCAAAGAATGACTGGGGGATGAGGGTAGTGGGAGGAATATTTAAGCCTTTGGCTGGGGTGTCTTTGCCTCTTCCTGGTGGCCAAGTTCTTATTTCCTGAAAGTAATGAATGCAGCTGTGGACTCTTTCAATTTAAGAAGAAAAACAAAAATTTTGGAGAAAATGGACTCTCCTCATACAGATGGAAAGGAAATTATCTGGTAAGCATAATTTATGTTTTCCATCTTAATATAAGGAGAGTTCACAGCTTCATTCCTTACTTGTGGTAAACCTATACCCAAGTTCTAGAGGATACTGAATAAAAACGGGAGGGTAAAAGAGAGGCAAACCATATTCTGAGGGCACCACAGCCTGCAAGACCTTTCTCACAAAAGCTGCTTCAGCCAAAGCAACAAACGTCAAATTTGTAAAACTTTGAAAAAGTATGTAAGGAGGATCAGGTAGCCGCCCTACAAATGTGCTCCATAGAGGCCTCATTCTTGAAGGCCCAAGAAGAAGCCACAGCTCTAGTTGAATGAGCCGTAATCCTCTGAGGAGGCTTATGTTGTGCTGTTTCATAAGCAGATGATGCTCCTCAACCAAAAAGATAGGGAAGTGGAAGAAGCCTTCTGCCCTCTGTGCTTCCCAGAATAGACAACAAACTATGCTGAAGTCTGTCTAAAATCCTTTGTAGCCTGAAGATAGAATTTCAAAGCCCGAACCACATCCAAATTAGAAGAAGGATTAGGACACAAGGAAGGAACCATGATCTCCTGATTGATGTTGCGATCAGACACAACCTTAGGGAGAAAACCCAACCCAGTGCGAAGAACAGCCTTGTCAGCATGAAAAACTAGGTAAAGAGGCTCACATTGCAAGGCTGCCATCTCAGAGACTGTGTGCCGAAGCAAGAGCCAATAGAAAAAGAACCTTCCAAGACAGTAACTTAACGTTAACCGAATGCATGGACTCAAACGGAGCCCTCTGCAAAACCTTAAGTACCATCTGCAAAACTTTAAGTACCAAATTTAAACTCCAAGGAGGAGCAGAATGTCTAAATACAGGCCTAAATCTAAACAGAGCCTGAAAATAAGACTGAATTACAGGAAGCTCAGTGAACCTCTTGTGTAAGAACACCGATAGAGCTGAAATCTGTCCCTTTAAGGAACTAGCAGCAAGTCCCTTCTCCAACCCATCTTGAAGAAAGGACAGAATCCTGGATACCCTGACCTTATGCCAGGGGAATTCACGCTCTTCACACCAGAATAAGTTGGTCCTCCACACCTTCTGGTAGAGGCGACGGGTGACCGGCTTTCAGGCCTGAATAAGAGTAATGATCATTCTTTCAGAAAAACCTCTCTTGGCTAGGACTAAGCATTCAATCTCCATGCAGTCCGCCTCAGAGAATCTAGATTTTGGTGAACAAAAGGAACCTGCTCCAGCAGATCCCTGCGACAGGGTAATCTCCATGGAGGAGATGACATCCCCACCAGGTCCGTAAACTACATCCTGTGCGGCCACGACAGAGCAATTATAAAAGTCCGCTTGATGCAGGTCACTAGCCGAAGTAGAAGTGACAACGGAGGAAAAATGTTAACTAGGTTGAACCCCCAAGGCACTGCTAAAGCATCTATCAGCTCTGCCTGGGGATCCCTGGACCGTGAACCGTATCTGGGTAGCTTGGTATTGAGTCTGGACACCATGAGATCTATCTCCGGCGTCCCCCTTTTGTTGCAAATCTCCGTAAACACCTCGGAATGGAAAGACCATTCCCCCGGATGAAACGATTGTCTGCTGGGAAAGTCCGCTTCCCAGTTGTCCACACCCGGGATGTGGATCGCTGACACAGAGCAGTTGTGGGCCTCCGCCCATTCCAGAATCTGAGACACTTCCCTCATGGCTAGGGAGCTTCTCGTTCCACCCTGATGGTTGATGTAAGCCACCGAGGTAATGTTGTCCGATTGAAATCTGATAAACTGGGACGAACCCAGAAGAGGCCAAGCCCTTAGAGCTTTGAAGATTGTTCGAAGTTCCAGAATGTTCACCGGGAGAAGAGATTCCTCCTTAATCCATTGGCCCTGTGCTTTCCTGGCACCCCAAACGGCTCCCCATCCTGACTGCATCCGTAGTCACAATCTCCCAGGATGGTCTCAAGGATATCCTCTGGAACAGGCGATCTGGACAGAGCCACCAAGAAAGCGATTCTCTCGATCGGCTGGCCAGAGAAATCTGTTGGGATAGATCTGAGTGATTGCTGTTCCATTCCCTCAGCATGCAGAGCTGTAGAGGTCTGAGATGGAACCTAGCAAATGGGATGATATATATGCCTGACACCATGAGCCCAATCAGCTCCATACACCGGGTCACAGCTGGCCTTGAGGAGGTCTGGAGGACAAGACAATTGGAAGTAATTTTGCAATGTCTCTGGTCTGTAAGAAATATCTTAATGGATATGGAATCTATAATCATGCCCAGGAACTCCACTCTGGTACTGGGAAACAGAGAACTCTTATCTAAGTTTATCTTCCATCCATGAGATTGAAGAAGAAGAGCTCTCAAATGGTCCTCTGCCAGCCGGCAGTATTAAGCTTGTACCAGAATGTCATCCAAATGAGGTGCTACTGCAATGCCTCTGGATCTCGCCGCCGCAAGCAGAGCCCCCAGAACCTTTGTAAAGACTCTTGGAGCAGTAGCCAGACCGAAGGGAAGAGCTACAAACTGGAAGTGCTGATCCAGAAAAGCGAATCTTAAGAACTTAAAGTGATCCTTGTGTATTGGAACATGAAGGTAAGCATCCTTCAAGTCTATCGTGGCATGAACTGTCCTTCTTGAACTAAGGGCAGAATAGACCTTATTGTTACCATCTATAATGATGGTACTGACAGAAACTTGTTAAAACACTTAAGGTCCAGGATCGGGCAAAACATACCCTCCTTCTTTGGAACCACATAAAGGTTTGAGTAGTATCCCAGACCTCTTTCTGCTAGAGGTACTGTCACAATGACTCCAAGGGAGGAGAGATCCCTCACACACCCTAGAAAGGCATCTAGTTTTTCTGGTCTTGCAGACAGGTTTGATAAGTGGAATCTGCCCCTGGGTGGATGAGATTTGAAACCTATCCTGTAACCCTGGGCAACGACTACAGAACCCAAGGGTCTTGCACGTCTCCCAGCCAAGCCTCCACAAAGAGAGATTAGTCTGCCCCCACACGATCCAGTGACTGATCGGGTGCCGCCCCTTCATGCCGATTTTGTCTCGGCGGGCTTCTTGTTCTGCTTGGATTTGTTCATAGATTGAACTTGTTTCCAAGTTCCCTTGGACTGATCAGGCTTTGCGGAGGGCTGCTGACGTTGGGACTTATCTGAACGAAAGGGATGAAAATTAGGACCCTGTCCTTTAGCTTTATTTTTCTTATCCTGCTGTAAAAAGACACCCTTGCCCCCAGTGACCGTGGATATAATAGAGTCCAGTCCTGGAACAAAAAAAACCTTCCCTTTAAATGGAAGGGAAAGTAATCTAGATTTGGAAGTCATGTCAGCCAACCAAGACTTCAACTATAGAGCCCTACGGGCTAGAACAGAAAATCCTGATGTCTTAGCATTCAAGCGGATAATCTGCATATTTACATCGCAAATAAAGGAATTAGCAACCCTCAAGACCTTAATTCTTTCCTGGATCTCATCGAGGGGAGTTTCCACCTCGATCATCTCTGACAGGGAGTCACATCAATAGGTAGCGGCTCAAGCCACCGCAGCAACCGCCGCTGCCGGCTTAAACAAAAATCCTGTGTGCTAAAACATCTTTCTTAACAGAGGTCCAGCTTCTTATCCATGGGCTCCTTAATCGACAAACTATCCTTGAGCGGGATAGTGGTGCGCTTACCAAGCGTGGAGATAGCTCCATTCACCTTAGGAACAGATCCCCATAACGCTAATTGGGAGCCAGGAACTGGGAACCATTTCTTAAAGGAAGAAGAGGAAGAAGAGGAAAAAGAGGATCAAAGTCTTTCCCATTTATTCTTAATGATATTTGCCATCTTTACGGAAACCGGGAAAGTTTGTGGTACCACCCTGTCCTCATAAATCTTATCAAGCTTAGGAATAGAAGGTTCCTTGGGTAACTTAGGTTCCGGAACCTCTAACGTAGCCAACACTTCCTTTAACAGAAAGCGTAAATACTCTATCCTAAATCTAAAGTCTGATTCCTCCGCAGCCAGAGGCCTAGAAGCAGCCGATTCCGACCCAGAAAGAGCCTCCTCTGAAGAATCAGAGGCGTCTTCATCAGCGGATAATCTAGTATCAGATAAATCCAACAATTTAGATGATCCCTGGGAAGGATAGCAGTATTTAACCTTTCACTTGCACTTAACAGGGCGAGGTAAAGCACTAAAGGCTGCGGACATTGCCATTTGCAACTGCTCGGTAATGTCTGGCGATAACAGGGCCCCTCCCGAAGGAGGATTAGTAGTGCAATTGGAAGCTGCATGTGTAATAGGAGATGATTGCAGGAAATGCACCTTGCGGGAACGGAGACCCCTCAGAGGTGGACAGCTCAGTGGTACTAAACATCTTGTTCTTTTTAGATGTCACTACTCTATCAAGGCATAAGGAACATAATTGAGCAGGCAGATATATTGCAGCCTCCTCACAATAAAAACAGGTATTGGATTTAGTTAAAGAGGGAGTACCCTCTAACACATCAGAGTCCTCCATATCTTGCACTTGAACGATAGACTATAGAAAAAATAAATGGCACCTTTATACTTCCAATGGCCGGACACTTACCACATCCTATGACCCAGGCCCCACAGACAAACCGCTTCGTCTCCTGCAAACTGCACAGTCAGGAAAAGGAAGTTAATGAGGCCACACCCGGTCACATAGAGTGCCATGCAGGACTGCCCCTGCTGCAGGAAGAAAGCGCACCAAACTGACAGGCTGCGCAGATATCCAAAACGAAAGTAAACCTGAATGTTCGCACATCTGCTAGAGCCTCATCTCTCACATATCGCAGCACAAAACATAATAAAGCAAATGAAGTATAAATCCCCCCCTGTTCAATAATCTCCTTCTGGAGATATTAACCCTAGATTCCATTATTACGTTATCATATGAGAGAAAATGAAACAATCTTACCGGAATCATCGCCGTGGAACAGACACATAGCCTCTCAATTTTGACAGTCCTGTAGCACCTGACATAGACTTGAGTGAAGAAGCAGGCAGTGAAACTCGTCAACACTGATTGCTTAGGAGTTGTTAATACGCGTTTGGATGATTTCGCAGAAAGACTCTCCCTGCATCTCCAGACCCTAAACTTCGTCAATGCTCTTACTGAGAGGCTAACAAGACTACTTAAAACTCCAGTCCCAGAGCGAAGCGTACTACCCTCCATAAGAGACTACTCCGAATCTTCCGACACTTCTCTGCCATCCTCCTGTGACGAAAGGCAAACGATAACTGGGGGATGAGGGGAGTGGGAGAGGTATTTAAGCTTTTGGCTGGGGTGTCTTTGCCTCCTCCTGGTGGCCAGGTTCTGTATTCCCACAAGTAAGGAATGAAGCCGTGGACTCTCCTCATATTACGATGGAAATACAGATAAAAGATTAGTTTTTAATTTGTACACCCTATAACCGGAGTAGAGACCTAGATATGACATATTTGTAATATTAATTTTTTTTTTTCATTTTGAGTGTTAAGGGGGATGCTCTTTTCTATTTCCTGTTTTTTTTGTATAAGTGATATTTAGTTGACAAGAACCCATCCTAACATTGGCGCCAATTTATCATTGGTCTGTCTGACATGATTTGCTCAGCGGATGTGCAATGCTTGTGCAATGCTGCCCCCTGCAGATTCACGGCCATTCGGTCGCTAGCAGGGTGTGTCAATCAACTCGATCGGGTTGATTGTTGTCCGCCACTCAGAGCAGGCAGACCAGTTAAGGAGCAGCAGTCTTAAGACCGCTGCTTCTTAATGGCTGTTTCCGGCGAGCCTGAAGACTTGCGCGGAAACAAGGGTCATCAGGGGGCCATTCAGCCCCATTATGTATATTTACACACACTATATGGCCAAAAGTATGTTGAGATCTGACCATCACACCTATATGAACTTTTTGGGTATCACATTCCAAAACCAGGCTCGTTAATATGGAGTTCCACATTTGCAGCTATAACAGCCACCACTCTTCTGGAAAGGTTTTTATTTACAAGAGTTTGGAGCGTGTCTGTAGGAGTTTGTGCCCATTTGTCCAAAAGCGCATTTTGTGAAGTCAGGTACTGATGTTGGACAGAAATTATGCTGTGTAAGGTGGCGCAAATTGAATTGCAATTCCCAATATATAAGCTAAAAAAAAACAGAATTTATGCTTACCTGATAAATTACTTTCTCCAACGGTGTGTCCGGTCCACGGCGTCATCCTTACTTGTGGGAATATCTCTTCCCCAACAGGAAATGGCAAAGAGTCCCAGCAAAGATGGCCATATAGTCGCTCCTAGGCTCCGCCCACCCCAGTCATTCGACCGACGGACAGGAGGAAAAAATAGGAGAAACCATAGGGTGTCGTGGTGACTGTAGTTAAAGAAAATAATTCATCGGACCTGATTAAAAAACCAGGGCGGGCCGTGGACCGGACACACCGTTGGAGAAAGTAATTTATCAGGTAAGCATAAATTCTGTTTTCTCCAATATTGGTGTGTCCGGTCCACGGCGTCATCCTTACTTGTGGGAACCAATACCAAAGCTTTAGGACACGGATGAAGGGAGGGAGCAAATCAGGTCACCTAAACGGAAGGCACCACGGCTTGCAAAACCTTTCTCCCAAAAATAGCCTCCGAAGAAGCAAAAGTATCAAATTTGTAAAATTTGGCAAAAGTGTGCAGTGAAGACCAAGTCGCTGCCTTACATATCTGATCAACAGAAGCCTCGTTCTTGAAGGCCCATGTGGAAGCTACAGCCCTAGTGGAGTGAGCTGTGATTCTTTCAGGAGGCTGCCGTCCGGCAGTCTCATAAGCCAATCGGATTATGCTTTTAAGCCAAAAGGAGAGGTAGAAGTTGCTTTTTGACCTCTCCTTTTACCAGAATAGACGACAAACAGAGAAGAAGTTTGTCTGAACTCTTTTGTAGCTTCTAAGTAGAACTTTAGAGCACGGACTACATCTAAATTGTGTAACAAACGTTCCTTTTTTGAAACTGGATTCGGACACAAAGAAGGTACAACTATCTCCTGATTAATATTTTTGTTGGAAACAACCTTTGGTAGAAAGCCAGGCTTAGTACGCAGAACAACCTTATCTGAATGGAACACCAGATAGGGTGGAGTACACTGTAGAGCAGATAACTCAGAAACTCTTCTAGCAGAAGAAATAGCAACCAAAAACAAAACTTTCCAAGATAACAACTTAATATCTATGGAATGTAAAGGTTCAAACGGAACCCCTTGAAGAACTGAAAGAACTAGATTTAAACTCCAGGGAGGAGTCAAAGGTCTGTAAACAGGCTTGATCCTAACCAAAGCCTGAACAAATGCTTGAACATCTGGCACAACTGCCAGTCGTTTGTGTAGTAGGACAGATAAAGCAGAAATCTGTCCCTTTAGAGAACTCGCAGATAATCCTTTATCCAAACCTTCTTGTAGAAAGGAAAGAATTCTAGGAATCTTTATCTTATTCCATGGGAATCCCTTGGATTCACACCAACAGATATATCTTTTCCATATTTTATGGTAAATCTTTCTAGTTACCGGTTTTCTGGCTTGAACCAGAGTATCTATCACGGAATCTGAAAACCCACGCTTTGATAGAATCAAGCGTTCAATCTCCAAGCCGTCAGCTGGAGGGAGACCAGATTTGGATGTTCGAATGGACCCTGAACAAGAAGGTCCTGTCTCAAAGGTAGCTTCCATGGTGGAACCGATGACATATTCACCAGGTCTGCATACCAAGTCCTGCGTGGCCACGCAGGAGCTATCAAGATCACCAAGGCCCTCTCCTGTTTGATCCTGGCTACCAGCCTGGGAATGAGAGGAAACGGTGGAAACACATAAGCTAGGTTGAAGGTCCAAGGCGCTACTAGTGCATCCACTAGAGTCGCCTTGGGATCCCTGGATCTGGACCCGTAGCAAGGAACCTTGAAGTTCTGACGAGACGCCATCAGATCCATATCTGGAATGCCCCATAGTTGCGTCAACTGGGCAAAGATCTCCGGGTGGAGTTCCCACTCCCCCGGATGGAATGTCTGACGACTCAAATAATCCGCTTCCCAGTTTTCCACACCTGGGATGTGGATCGCAGATAGGTGGCAGGAGTGATTCTCCGCCCATTGTATTATTTTGGTCACTTCTTTCATCGCTAGGGAACTCCTTGTTCCCCCCTGATGATTGAGATACGCAACAGTCGTCATGTTGTCTGATTGGAATCTTATGAATCTGGCCTTTGCTAGCTGAGGCCAAGCCCTGAGAGCATAGAATATCGCTCTTAGTTCCAGAATGTTTATCGGGAGAAGAACTCTTCCCGAGACCACAGTCCCTGAGCTTTCAGGGATTCACAGACCGCGCCCCAGCCCACTAGGCTGGCGTCGGTCGTGACGATGACCCACTCTGGACTGCGGAAGCTCATTCCCTGGGATAGGTGATCCTGGGTTAGCCACCAACGGAGTGAGTCTCTGGTCTTCTGATCTACTTGAATCACTGGAGACAAGTCTGTATAGTCCCCATTCCACTGTTTCAGCATGCACAGTTGTAATGGTCTTAGATGAATTCGCGCAAAAGGAACTATGTCCATTGCTGCAACCATCAAACCTACTACTTCCATGCACTGAGCTACGGAAGGACGAGGAATAGAATGAAGAACTTGACAAGCGTTTAGAAGTTTTGACTTTCTGATTTCTGTCAAGAAAATCCTCATTTCTAAGGAATATATTATTGTTCCCAAGAAGGGAACTCTTGTCGACGGAGACAGGGAACTTTTTTCTATGTTCACCTTCCATCCGTGAGATCTGAGAAAGGCCAGAACGATGTCTGAGTGAGCCTTTGCCTTTGAAAGAGACGACGCTTGTACTAGAATGTCGTCCAAGTACGGTACTACTGCAATGCCCCTTGGTCTTAGAACCGCTAGAAGGGATCCGAGTACCTTTGTGAAAATCCTTGGAGCAGTGGCTAACCCGAATGGGAGTGCCACAAACTGGTAATGTTTGTCCAGAAAGGCGAACCTTAGGAACTGGTGATGTTCTTTGTGGATAGGGATATGTAGATACGCATCCTTTAGATCCACGGTAGTCATAAATTGACCTTCCTGAATTGTGGGTAGAATCGTTCGAATGGTTTCCATCTTGAACGATGGTACTCTGAGAAATTTGTTTAGAATCTTTAAATCCAGGATTGGTCTGAAAGTTCCCTCTTTTTTGGGAACTACAAACAGATTTGAGTAAAATCCCATTCCTTGTTCCGCCGTTGGAACTGGGTGTATCACCCCCATCTTTAACAGGTCTTCTACACAATGTAAGAATGCCTGTCTCTTTATTTGGTTTGAGGATAAGTGAGACATGTGGAACCTTCCCCTTGGGGGTAGTTCCTTGAATTCCAGAAGATAACCCTGAGAAACTATTTCTAGCGTCCAGGGATCCTGAACATCTCTTGCCCAAGCCTGAGCAAAGAGAGAGAGTCTGCCCCCCACTAGATCCGGTCCCGGATCGGGGGCTACTCCTTCATGCTGTTTTGTTAGCAGCGGCAGGCTTCTTGGCCTGCTTACCCTTGTTCCAGCCTTGCATCGGTTTCCAGGCTGGTTTGGTCTGTGAGATATTACCCTCTTGCTTAGAGGATGCAGAATTAGAGCCCGGTCCGTTCCTGAAATTACGAAAGGAACGAAAATTAGACTTATTCTTGGCTTTGAAAGGCCTATCTTGTGGGAGGGCGTGGCCCTTTCCCCCAGTGATGTCTGAGATAATCTCTTTCAATTCTGGCCCAAAGAGAGTTTTACCCTTGAAGGGGATATTAAGCAATTTTGTCTTGGATGATACATCCGCTGATCAAGACTTTAGCCAAAGCGCTCTGCGTGCCACAATTGCAAACCCTGAATTTGTCGCCGCTAATCTAGCTATTTGCAAAGCGGCATCTAAAATAAAGGAGTTAGCCAACTTAAGTGCGTGAACTCTGTCCATAACCTCCTCATATGGAGTCTCTCTACTGAGCGACTTTTCTAGTTCCTCGAACCAGAACCACGCTGCTGCAGTGACAGGAACAATGCACGAAATGGGTTGAAGAAGGTAACCTTGCTGTATAAAAATCTTTTTAAGCAAACCCTCCAATTTTTTATCCATAGGATCTTTGAAAGCACAATTATCCTCGATAGGAATAGTAGTGCGCTTGTTTAGAGTAGAAACTGCCCCCTCGACCTTAGGGACTGTCTGCCATAAGTCCTTTCTGGGGTAGACCATAGGAAATAATTTCTTAAATATAGGAGGGGGAACAAAAATTTATGCCGGGCTTCTCCCATTCCTTATTCACTATGTCCGCCACCCGCTTGGGTATAGGAAAAGCGTCGGGGTGCACCGGAACCTCTAGGAACTTGTCCATCTTGCATAATTTTTCTGGAATGACCAGGTTGTCACAATCATCCAGAGTAGATAACACCTCCTTAAGCAGTGCGCGGAGATGTTCTAATTTAAATTTAAATGTCACAACATCAGGTTCAGCCTGTTGGGAAATTTTTCCTGAATCTGAAATTTCCCCATCTGACAAAACCTCCCTCATGGCCCCTTCAGATTGGTGTGAGGGTATGACAGAACAATTATCATCAGCGCCCTCCTGCTCTTCAGTGTTTAAAACAGAGCAATCGCGCTTTCTCTGATATGCAGGCATTTTGGATAAAATATTTGCTATGGAGTTATCCATTACAGCCGTCAATTGTTGCATGGTAATAAGCATTGGCGCGCTAGAAGTACTAGGGGCCTCCTGCGTGGGCAAAACTGGTGTAGACACAGAAGGAGATGATGTAGAACTATGTCTACTCCCTTCATCTGAAGAATCATCTTGGGCAACTTCATTATCTGTGACAGTACTGTCCTTACTTTGTTTGGACGCTTTGGCACAATTATCACATAATTTAGAAGGGGGAGACACATTGACTTTCATACATTTAGAACATAGCTTATCTGAAGGCACAGACATGTTAAACAGGCTTAAACTTGTCAGTAAAACACAAAAACCGTTTTAAAACAAAACCGTTACTGTCTCTTTAAATTTTAAACAGAGCACACTTTATTACTGAATATGTGAAAAAATTGCACACCAATTTTCAGAGCTTTAACCCTTAAAATAACGAAACCGGAGCCGGTTACAGTTTTAACCCCTCTACAGTCCCAGCTACAGTCTTTGCTGCGACTCTACCAAGCCCAGAGGGGAATACGATACCAAATGACGCCTTCTAGGAACTTTTCCAACTATTTTCAGGTCCTCACACATGCATCTGCATGTTTTGCTCTCAAAAACAACTGCGCAGTAATGGCGCGAAAATAGTGCCTGACGTTAAAAAACGTTAAAAAGTTACTTCATCTCAACAGTCCTATGTGGAAACAGCAAAGGATTTCAGTTACTGTCTGCTAAAATCATCTTCCTCTCACAAACAGAATTCTTCATCTTTTTCTGTTTCAGAGTAAATAGTACATACCAGCACTATTTTAAAATAACAAACTCTTGATAGTAGAATAAAAAAACTACAACTAAACACCACATACTCTTAACCATCTCCGTGGAGATGTTGCCTGTGCAACGGCAAAGAGAATGACTGGGGTGGGCGGAGCCTAGGAGGGACTATATGGCCAGCTTTGCTGGGACTCTTTGCCATTTCCTGTTGGGGAAGAGATATTCCCACAAGTAAGGATGACGCCGTGGACCGGACACACCAATGTTGGAGAAATAGTTATGGTTTTACCGGTCTTTATAAGCACCTCAAATTTGTATATTCCTTTTGGAAAAATGAACGTGAAACTAGTAGTATAAAAAACAAAATATTTTATTGTACAAATACGTGTGTTATCACAATAAATAAAAGTAATAAAAATTATATTGACACCGGTGTCTGTCTAATGCTAAAAATGTACAAGTATATCTATAAGTTTATACATTTGTATCCTGGCAAGCGGATATACACGCAGACAATACGGATCTATACCGCAGCACTGACCATCATACCAGCATATTTTCTCTACATCACAGACTCAGCCACATAGTGTGATCAGTCAGACACACTATAAGGTAACAAATTGAATACGAACACCTGGTCCTATGTGATATATTTTCTCCAACACATGCAAAATATATATATATATATATATATATATATATATATATATATATATATATATATATATCTTACCAGCACAGTATTACATAATACAAGAAACACGGAAGAGACTTTGAGAAACAGATATATAATCTCCCCTCATTACGGTCATTCAAGTTGTTTTGTACGTTTATAAAAATCTTTAACATCAAAATTAATAAAACACACATATTACAAATTTTATTTAAAAGCCACATAAATTTAAAACTTAATTGAAAGCACATTTTTTGGTACTTTAAGTCTACCATACATGTTCAGTGTTCTCCAAAACCTATTTAATGGGTGCACCACTCAGCTGAATTTACTGACCACATGGCTACACATGGCTAAAACTTAAGCCAATATTGAGCTAAATTAGCTAATATTAAAAATTTCAATGCTAATTGCAGTTTATCATTAAATAAATGTGTTAATTTGGTCCAATATTTTGCACCTTATAATTTTGCAAGGTATTATTAACTTGCCCCCAACCGTCAACTTCATAATTCCTTTTTTATGAACAATATCTTTCAGAATCAAAATACATGACGAAAAGAAACCAGGGGAAAAAAAAAAAAACACAAAAAGAAGTCCAATTTTGAGTTTACTGCAAAAATAACATTAAAATTGTAGCAATATTATGCTAGCTATTTTAAAAGTCTATAGCTGTACAACTATTTTTATAAATGTGACGACTTCTACTGCAGTAACATATTAAAAATGAAGCTGTATGTAGCAGATAATAGGCTGTTAGGCCAAGGCTTTGCTCCTGTCATACACAGTATACGAGCAGCCTTCACACTGATCTCAATAATCTAGTATAGTTACAGACTGCTTGTATATACCGTAATTCAGGTTAGTGGTTTCGAAGAATTGTATACTGTTTCTACAGTTACCCAAAGATGCTTGCTTACATAAATGTACTCAAAATAACTTAATGCAGTCTGACAAAAAAGGGACAATGCCTATTGTTTTCAGTGCTTTACCCTGACAGGGGGTATCTAATTAAAGGCACATAAATGTAAAAATTAAACTTTCATGGTTTAGATAGAGTATGTAATTTTAAGAAACATTTCAATTTAAGTTTGTTATCACACTTACACAGTTGCCAACATTTGAAAAAAAATTCCAGAGACACTTTCCAGCTATCAATGCATGATATAGTTCCGCCCACTTTGCCAAACCCACATAATTAGCATAATTTAGCTCTGCCTATTTATTATGGTGCAGTATATATATATATATATATATATATATATATATATATATATATATTATATATTCACATATATTAAACTAAAAAGCTATAGAAGGAGAATGTACGGAATGGAATTAATGAAAGAAATGGGAGCAAAAGGAAAATGCCTCACACACCCAGCCCCTCCCATTATCATATATACAAAAATGTAATATTATAGAGAGGATCCCTCTGCATCACTCACATAGCTCCCTATATATATATATATATATATATATATAGTTCACAAGTGTGAACCTAAAAACAGTTGCTTACATGGTCTCTAAACCTTCCTTTTGTACACTAGAACAAACACAGACGTCCCAGCATGATGACGTCAACAGAGATAGACGTTACACTCAGGCAGCATGTGGAGAGAATGGTTGTCTAGGCAACAGTATACAAAACAGATAACTTGCATCATATATATATATATATATATATATATATAATATATTATAGAGAGGTTCCCTTTGCCTTACACACAAAGCCCTCTCACCAGTAACATATATAGATATATATTATTGAGAGGTTCCCTCTGCCTCACACACAGGCCTTCACCAGTACCTTATATAGAGAAATATAATACTATAGAGAGGTTACTCTGCCCTTCTCACACAAACACACAACCACAACCCTTCCCCAGGACATGTAGATATATTATAGAAAAATTCCCTCTTCCTGATTTCTCTCACACTCACAGCCCCCCTCCCTAGTACCATATACTAGGGAGGGGGCTGTATAGAGCTTCCCACTGCCTCACATATACACAGACCCCCTCCACCCCAGTGCATTATATACAGATATATATATATATATATATAGATATATATATATATATATATATATATATATTATATATATATATATATATATATATATATATATATATATATACACACACACACTCACATACATACATATACACACATACACACACACCACATTTAATTTATATAGCTAATCTTTACTTTTTACAAGAATCGGTTCTAATTTCTATATCTAATCTTTTTACAAGAATGAAATTCTAAACAAAAACATATTCAGTATAAATGGCAAATACAAAAGCAGGAACAGCATAATATCTTTAAAGAAATAATTTCCCTGTCTTCGGGTGTGATAGACTACAGCCAAAAATCCATATTTAGTTTTTATTCCCTCCCATTATCATTGTAACTCAAACTTTTGCCTGTTGAAACTGCCACCTATACTTCAAATGTCTACACTGCAGTAAAAGGTAAAGAAAACCTATGTAACATAAGACATTAGAACAAATCAACCAGTGTGGGTGGGAGATATAGGTACTAAAATTTTAATTCCCAATAGTTCTAAGTATTGGATTGTGTGTATACAGACAGAGATAAGATGAGAAAGTCTATACGTGTATAGAGAATGATAAGATATTGAGGAATGCTCTCCGTGTGAGCTCAGCCCATTTGACTTGGTTTCTGTTTCAAAGAGCAAAATGGCTATTTCATATACAAACATAAGCATAAAGGAGTAATTTCCCATACATTTTATACTCTGCAGGAGGTATAATAAGTCATTGGTAACACATTAAGGGCAAACCAGTTTTACTGTACATGGTCCCTTTATTCGTGTTTGAAGATAAACTAATTGCATCTTCCATTACTTTCTGAGCGATTAGCAATCCCAATTCCCAGATGTATCTCAATATACTGGGAGAGACACTATATTTTGGGAGTTATCCACATAGAAAATCATTCATTGGGATAGGTCTGTAGGTGTGAGTCTATGAGTGAATGTGTTTATCAGTGTAGTGTGATTACCAGTGCATATTAAGGGGTCCATTTATTAAGCAGCGCATGCTGCTTCGGAGCCCAATAGTTTCAAGACCGCAGCTCCTTAACTTCTCCGCCAAATCATCCCGATCTGATACGTATGATGGACGGCCCCTGCTAGCGGCCGATTGGCCGCCAGTTCATAAGCATTTCACTAGAAATGCTTGTGCAATGTTAAATGCCGACAGCGAATCATGATACATCGAATCATGTCTGCTCGACCACTAATAAATCTACCCCTATATCTTCATCCTATTGTGCAAGAAAATCAGAGAAATGGGCTAAAGGAAGTTGTATACATCTTTGATCTTGTGAATTTTTAGGAGCAGTTTGAAACTTTGAAAGACTGATGTAAGGCATGGGTTCTTGCAGTTTGTGTCTTGTGAATTTATATTTTTATATATATATATATATATATATATATATACACACACACACACAGTATATATATATATATATATATATATATATATATACACATACATCTTTAGACATGTATATGTATCTATCTCAATAAAGTCCTTTGCAGCCTTTTTTTTTTTTCTAACACCCAAGATCTCCTGTCTTTAAACCCATCCCCACCCCACAAGAACAAAAACTAACACAAAAAAACAATCTTTTACTCTAAACCACTGGTTCTTAAACCTGTCCATTTACATGGCGTAAGGCCCCAGCTCTCTTTGCGGACACACTGATTAAAGACCCTAGTGCACAGAGCATACCTAGATATGCTCAATGTGCTGATGCACAGTAAAAGCACTAACGACACGTGGCAGCTTTTACTAAAAGCTTATTTGCCAATACAAGGTTACTGAAAAAATGCTTCTAATGAAAATCTAAATGCATTGATGTGCATTTCAATTTAGGCTGGAATGTCCCTTTAACTTAACCTTTTTCATGCAGTCTTTTTTGTTTGTTTTTTTACACATTTAAAGGGACAGTATACACTAATTTTCATTTAACTGCATGTGATTGACACTACTATAAAGAATTATATGCACAGATAATGATCTAAAAATCCAGTATAAAACAGTTTAAAAATGTACTTAGTTTAGCACTGTTAAAAAGGTTAGCTGGAACACCCCCTGAAAGTGGTTCTATAGCAACAACAACAAAAACAGACTCCCCACCTTCCTCTGCTTATAAAAAGACTCTTTACACAAGCAAGAGCAAGCTGGAGTAGGTATACATCAGTATTCTACTAAAACTTTGGGGCTTGGTTAGGAGTCTGAAAATCAGCGCAATGTTATTTAAAAATAAGCAAAATGGGGGGCGTGCCCGGGCTATGGTCTAAGATGGCTGCTAAACTGGGAGCTCTGTAAGGAAAAATGACAATCCGCCTTGTAATTAAGATTTTTCAAGTCCATCCAGACGAAAATTGACCTCCATGAAGTGCATAACTGGTTTGGATTATACCTGTATTGTGAGAAAATCAGCTAGCTTCCCAGACTGGATCGCAGAGATCTCTTGGCGGCCTACAAGGAAGGAGAACTCAGCACCCCCCACCCCCGGGGTAAGCTAAGTAGAGTAAATACTGTGCCTCTGCATCTATTCGTATCTGTTAATCTGATAACGTTGACTTACATATATTACTATGGAGGAGCTGTGCACTATCTTCCAATCCCTCATGGAGGATTTTGAATACAAAATATGTGCCAGGCTTGATGGCCTTACAAAGCTATGCCGCAATATGTCAAAGAAAGGGGATGTTCCACTCCACGCTACCAAGAAAACCCCCGCTCCACTTATTTACACTGGTTCAGGCATGGAGCAGCCTCCCTGCCGGGAGATGAAGTGGCTGCAGGCTGGGGAAGCGGCAGGAAACTATAAAATAGGAGAGGCTTGTGAGGCAGTTGGCCTGCAGAAGTGTGACTTTCCTACATACATGCCTTACACAGGATGGGGTCGAGGATTCTCTACTGCTCAGTGCCAACTAGACAATGCTGAGGGCTGCCGTGATATCGACATTTGGCTTCATGGAGCTGTGCGGGGGAGAGCGGCCGGCTCCCTCATGTGCAGCTTTACTGCCTCTGATTATTATATTACTGACCAGGCGGCTCTGAAGATGGAGAATGAAGGGGCGGCTTACCTGAGCTGTCCGCTCCCTTTTTAGTTCGAAAGTGGACTGATTAGTTATTTACAGGAGCCTAGAGCCTCAACCGGAATCGTGAGCGGCGGCCTACGGGAGTTGCCCAGATATATTTGCAAGACCTCTCTGCACCAGCGAGTAGGCATCGGATAAGTACAGGGATTTTTGCACCATACTTGACCCAGCTTGAGAGACCGTATATGCTTAGCAATTACGCTGGGTTAAAGCTGTTGTGCCGTTTATCTCTCCTACATGGATGGCTCTACTGATTCATTTTAGTACTGCCATTGTAGGAACCCTGCAGGTCATCCTTACAGTTTGCTGTCGGCTCCCTTTTTCGTTAGAAAGTGGACTAAGCGGACTGATTAGTTATTTACAGGAGCCTAGAGCCTCAACCGGAATCGTGAGCGGCGGCCTACGGGAGTTGCCCAGATATATTTGCAAGACCTCTCTGCACCAGCGAGTAGGCATCGGATAAGTACAGGGATTTTTGCACCATACTTGACACCGCTTGAGAGACTGTATATGCTTAGCAATTACGCTGGGTTAAAGCTGTTGTGTCTCTATATGTAGATGTGTGGGGGCAGTTTATTTGTTAACTGATTCATTTTAGTACTGCCATTGTAGGAACCCTGCAGGTCATCCTTACACAGTTTGCGCTTATTATTGCCTACTCGGCAGCACTGTTTGCTTAAGTTAGGGGGCGAAGGGTATTTCAGAAGAGTAGGATTGCATGCCCAGACCCGGCATATAGCCATAGGTTTTAGATTGACAAACTATTTAGGCCTGTTAAATTCAGCCTACAATGTAAATAATCTACAATGTGTATGTGTGGGATGCAGTATTATACATTTCTGTCAATATGCCTGGAGAATCTATTGTCGCATATGTGGTTGATATTACCCCACAGATAAATTTTACCTTGCTAGCTCTCTAACCAATAAGGGATAATTGATATAAAGCATTACAGAAAGCTTATCTTCCCCTACACAGCATTTAGTTTACATTACGCTAGTTATTATTTTAGTATGTTGAAGCATTATAGTACTGCACTTACTATGGACCTTTCTTAGTGACTGAATCAGACAACTCTGTATATTAATTTTAAGAATGTATAGCATAAATGTTTTATATGTGTGTTAAGCACTGACGTGCATATTTCTTTACTCCATGTTTGTTAGATGCAATGGTTAAACCTTTACACATTGTTCACTACTGGAACTATTTAGACCCACGGACACTATCCCTACTGTTTGGATAGTCTCTTCCTGTTCTTTTACTTTAGATGGGTGACTCTAATCCATATGGATGTTTAAATATGTAATTGTGCTTATATTCGCCTTTGCATGAAGCTGTGTATATAAAAATAATTGACTACCCCTAGAAGCTCAGCAAGAATGGATGCGGGGCCAGTTACTATAGATCTGAATGTTACCTTGCTGAGGTTAGTATTTACCCAAGCCTACATTAGTGTTACTGGGTCCCTTTGACACCTAAGAGTGACCCTACAGAGCTGTGAGAGTATATACATTTTGCTACCTTGAGGGATAATTATTGTTAGATGTAGGGCCATATAAGCGGCTACCACAATATTATCTATATAAAATACCTACGGTCCGGGAGGGGCCCTGATCCTCTTGAGAATGGGTCTACTAAATATACGTATGCCACTAACTTTGAGTAATAGCTATTGTTAGACGTAGGGCCTTATAAGCTGCTAGCGCAATACTGTCTATATAAAACATCTAAGGTTCAAGAGTGGCCCTGCCTCCTTTGAAAAGGGGTTTTCTCAATACTATAGTATATAGAATACTCCTATTTCTGCTGCCTTATTACTTACTACGTCACGCAAATTTAGAATATCATATTTCTTGGTTATTATTTATGTTATGGACACACGAAGACCTATGCCTTTTTCTTTAGAGATAGGATACGAAAACCAGCTCTTATGACTAGCATTTATTTTGTTATGTTGTGTCCATGTTAACATATTTATATATAAAATGAGGTACCGCCCATGGCCCAATGTATTTCCTATTGTTTGGGAATCTATATTGTTTACTGTTCTAAGACATACCTATGTATTAACTGTGCAATAATTAATGTATGTATACAGGTATGTTGCCATGAAAGTATACATTGCTATTTATGTATGTCTTTGTTACCTCAATAAAAAATTATAAAAAAAAATAAGCAAAATTATAAAAAAATAAATTTAAAAAAAAAAGCTGTATAGGCTCTATAAATAGATCATCTACAAAACATTTATGCAAAGATAAAATCTAGTGTATAATGTCCCTTTCAGCTTTCATATGCATGACAGAAATTGGTTGAGCCTTATATGCCTTGTGGTGGCCGTTTTGGATTTAGCCATAAGGTAATTAAAATGCTAGATCTTAGTCTCACTACATTATGTAGATTCCAGTTTTAAACATTTTGTTGTTCTATTTTAACCTTTTATGAAAAATGAATTGGTAATGTTTAAAAATGAATTTACAGAGCCTGTAAGGACACTCTGGAGCCTGGCAGTTTACTGACAAAAGCACATTAAATAAATAAGAGAGAGGAGTGTAACTTTAAAGACACACCAATAAACTGAATGTTTAAGGATTCCTCTTTGCTTGGCAGGCTTCCTAACGTTAAAGTTTGTATCCTGAGGCCGCCCACATAGTTTAACTAGGATAATGCAATCACGGTGCCAAAAAGCTGTCTAAATGAAAACACAGCGTGTCAGTAACGTAAGGTATTAAACTATGTCAAGAGAAACTGCACTTCTCATTTTCTTCTACAAAGGCCCCAATTTTCTATCATTTCAATTGATATCTCCAATTTCCAAATATGGGAGGGGGTAAAAAGATAAAAACAAAAGCGGGTGGGATGCAAAAATGAATGAAATGTTAAAGTGAATGTCAATTTTGATGCTAAAGTGCCCGGTTTTAAAAAATCTGATTAAAAACAGGGGCACTTTAATTTTGATGAATTAAAGTGCCCCTGTTTTTAATCAAATTTTTAAAAACCGGGCACTTTAGCATCAAAATGGACCTTCACTTTAATGATGTATTAATGTGGGGGAAGGACTGAAACGAGATGGTGTTAAGAGGTAAGACATCTACCCGCTATTTAGGCAGCAGAGTGGGCTCGTTGTTCAGGCAAATTCATGTTTGAAATTCACTGAGGCTCTCTTCATTTTATTTTCCAGCCCATCACCAGTGGGGCTACTATTAACAGGTATAATTTAAGCAACTTTCTAATTTACTCCCATTGTAAAATTTTCTTTGTTCTATTGGTATCTTTATTTGAATGTAAGCTTAGAAGCCGGTCCACTTTTGGTTCAGCACCTGGGTAGAGCTTGCTGATTGGTGGCTACATTTAGACACCAATCAGAAAATGCTACCCAGGTGCTGAACCAAAATTTGTCCGGCTCCTATGCTTACATTCTTGCTTTTTCAAATAAAGATACCAAGAGAACTAAGAAAAAATGATAACAGGAGTAAATGATAAAGTTGCTTAAAATGGCCTGCTCTATCTGAATCATGAAAGTTTAAATGGATGGATATTCCAGCCAAAATTGGAAACCACATGAGTGCATTTCGGTATTGAACAGAAGCAATTTTGTAATATATATGGACTAGCAAAAACGCTTCTAATAAAAGCTATAGCTGTTTCAAAAGTGTATTTAAGTATGCCCCGTGCACCAGCATTTTAAACACAACACTTGTTGGGAGAGCCTAAGGTGCTTGTACCATCTGGTAATGACTCAATTTGTTAATTGCTGACATGATACAAGCTCCACTGATGATCTGAGCAGCTGCATTATTTAAAATGTGGGTGCAGCGAAAATATTTAGCTATGCTTCACATGCACGTGCAGAGAAAAATGTTAACACTAAAACAGTGATAACTCTTAAGAGAAGTATTTTTGCCAATACAGGTATATTGTAAATATGTTTCTATTGTAAATATGTTTCTATTCAAAGATGCAATACATCTATGTGCATTTATATTTTGACTGGAATGTCCCTTTAATTATGACTAGACTATTCCTTTAAGTGACCTGACACATGATATCTTGCACAGCAAATGAAAAACCCTAACAGCACAAAAAAAAACAATTACAACCGCAGCACTTAGGAAACAAGTGTGTTCTGTAAATGGGTGTGGTTGTTAAATATTCCCGTCTGCTTTGTTATGGTAAAGTAGTCTCGCGGGATAAAACCAAGTTATACTGTATGAGCAATCTCACAGGCACAAGGGGGCCGACCTCAGGCGTTTCACCTAGACCCTGGCTCAGCATGCGGAATTTTAAAAAAAAACTATTGCCCTTGTGTAGTATCTTGTTTCACGGCCGGGTTTCGCCATTTCAAAGCTGACAAGTTGCCTTTTATTTTCCAGTTTTGTTTTGTGTATATGGGGGCATCAACTGTTTTACAGGTTTTTTTTATTTTAATTTATTTATCTAGTAATGTTTTGACGGCGCTTTAGAGATGCAGGTATCCTCGACAGTGGAACTTGTTCAATGCATTGAGAAGTGGAAGGTTGCAAGATAAATGAAACCCCATTGATTATAATGGAGCAGAACTCGCTGGGGTAAGGGCGAGCGATTACTAAGCTTTATGAAGTCTGCAATTTTTCTTTGAACGGCAAAATTTCAAGAACAGGTTTTATTCATTTTATTATCTAGCCTATTGACTCTTTAATAATAAAGAGAAAGCATGAGGAGAGTACAAATAATGAGATAAGTGGCTGTTGCAGGAAAACTTTAAATGAAGGATATATCATAATTATGAAATATTTCAATTAGTGGAGTAAGGGTTGGTAATCATATTTTCCCCCCATAGTCATGGGTTCCTATAGCAACTTTGCTGTATTTACTCCAAAGCTTTGTCATGAAAAAAAAATAAACCTTTTTAAAAAATATCTGCAGAATGATGACATGCAATGCGGTAGGCAGATTGTGATAGTGTTCCAGGCAGCAGGATTTCCTAAATGCAAAATAGTAATAATGACAAAAAGACTTACTGAATGTTCTATGGACGAATTTAGTTATTCTACGTATGAGACAAGGGGCTAGTTAGTCAAAGTGTACAAAAGACAGCAAATTGCTTCATTTCTTATAAAAAGGGACATCAAATTGAAAAAAGGAAGACGTTACAGCATTTTATTTTCACACTATTGCTTGCATTTAACAATATGTTTAACTCTTGAAAAGAGGTTAAATACATAGTTTAGATCAGCCCAGGGAGCAGTAATACAATACTGGGAGCTAGCGGAACACATCTCGTGAGCCATTGACAAGAGGGATATGTGCAAAGCAACCAATCACCTGCTAGCTTCCAATACTGAATTGTTGCTCCTGAGCCTAACTAAGTATGCTTTTCAACAAAGGATACCAATGAAACATAGTAAATTTGATAACAGTAAATAAACAAGTAATTTGAAAAGAGTCTTAAAATTTCATGTTCTAAGTGAACCATCAAAGTTTACTTTCAAATGTGCACAGTGTTGGGAATTCAAAGATTTAACGGAAGAAAAAAAAAAAAATGTAAAAAAAATAAATATAAATACATTTTTTTAAAAAAGGTACGATACAGATTAAGGACCAGATTACCAGTGGCACTCAAACAGTTAAGTGCAAGCAATTTCGATTTACGCTAGAATATATACTGCGTCCTCAGAGCTCTGGGTAACTGTTTTTTTTTTTTTTAAAACAAAAATATGTCACAAAAATACATTTAAAAACTTAAATTATGATTACCTGATAATTTTCTTTTCTTCAGATGGGAAGAGTCCACAGCTGCATTCATTACTTTTGGGAATTCAAAACCTGGCCACCAGGAGGAGGCAAAGACAACCCAGCTAAAGGCTTAAATACTCCTCCCACTTCCCTCATCCCCAGTCATTCTGCCGAGAAACAAGGAACAGTAGAAGAAATATCAGGGTAAAAAGGTGCCAGAAGAATAAAAATACAGACGCCCCACATAAAAAAAAAAAACGGGTGGGGAGCTGTGGACTCTTTCCTTCTGAAGAAAATAAAATTATCAGGTAAGCATAATTTAAGTTTTTCTTCATAAATGGAAAGATTCCACAGCTGCATTCATTACTTTTGGGAAATCAATACCCAAGCTATAGAGGACACTGAATGCCAAGACGGGAGGGTGCAAGAGGCAGCCCATTCTGAAGGCACCAGGCCTGAAGCCACTACCCAACAAAACCCTGCTTCTCCCCAAAGGACACAGACCCGCAGATAGAGACAGCAAAATCAGACTCAACTGAGCCAATAGTCCTCCAGGAGACACCGTCACCCAGCAGTCAGTCCGAAACCACACACCCCTCACTAGCGAAGGGAACACCAGCCCAAAATTCCCAAAGGGATACGGGAAAGGAGAACCAAAGGGAAACCAAAAGGTCACCACAAAGTAAACACCTGAGTCAACACGTAATCATCATCAGGATGATAGAGAATAAAAATACTTGCTGAGAAGGAAAAAGCAGCCAAACAAGAGATCAGATTGCAAAAACTCCAAGACAGAGAGCACACTCCAGGCAATCCAAGCCGCCAGACCGACACATAGGTCTCAAAAAGGGAAAAGCACCCGAAACTCCTCAGAGACAGTCGACAAGGCCGAAAAATCTAGCAAAAAAAGGCCCAACATAGTCTCAACGCAGAGCCAGCAAGACTCCAGATAGAACAGAACAACCCAAAGAGCATGTACTCTTCAACATAGGTTAAATCCTCTGTTCCACCTCCTGAATCCAGGAGAAGTCCTAAGACAAGGACCACACTGTCGTAAGGAGGAGAACAAGCCCCCCTAAGAAAAAGGGGCCATTAAATACAGAGCACCTGCCGACAGAACACAAGCTGAACAAGAGATCAATCTCCAACGCAGATGAACTTGGAAGGAATCCCCATAGAAATTAGCCTGCTATCACACAGAATAGGTGCAATAGCTGCAGTGGATACCCTGCAAACCCTTCGCCTGCAGAACCGCGGAGCCATCAAGTTAAACTGTCCAAGGGAAACCGTTCAATAAGCGAAAGGCAAGCCCCATGAGCATCGGCCTCAGAAAACCTGGCCAACCGTGACCAGGTCAACTAGCCAGACCAAAGGTCATAGCCCAAGTTCCCTGGAAGTGGAGAACTGCGAACCCGCCCTAAAGTCTGCAAAGTCCGGTAACAACCCGCAATGGGAACCACAAGGGAAAACGCTGAGCGAAAGCCTCGGCAACCGGAAGTATCAGGGCGATGACAGGTCTGAGCCCCCAATTGTCTAAAAACAAACAATATCCAGAAACTCAAACACTCCGTCTGATATAAAAAACAGACCCACAGGGAGATATCAATGCAATATCCAGAATAGCCCGGATAACGAGAACACCTCACAAGTCCCGACCCAAGGAAGAGACCACCCCTTGCCGAAGTCCAACACCAATACCAATAAACTAGAGCCCATAGGCGTTTGAACCACCACAAGACGTCCAAAGCAAGGGGATACCTTGAGGACAAAGTCACTCAAGCAAGGCTAGTCTCCATATCACCTCCAATACGAGTCAGAGGATCACATGAAAAAAAGGATGCGGATCATACCCAGCTCCGGGGAAGAACCCTAAGCAGAGCCCAAAGGAGACCCCAATGTCCTCAAAAAGGAACAACTATCTCCCGAAGGGAGAACCAGGTCCCCAAAAGGACCATGGAAGGAACAAGTCCGAAAGGACAATTTCCCA